>NW_007258221.1:0-2176 GCF_000164805.1 Carlito syrichta | reverse complement strand
CTTACTGCTCCTTCTCCAGGAATTAGGCCACCTTTCTGCCCTCCTCCTATCTCACAGTTTATGGGTTGGAGACACCTCCCCTGGCTACCTTTCTCCAGCTACCAAGCACACACGTATGGGACGTGATCATTCAGGTGTATTTACCAGCACAAGGGATTTGGATAAATCTGTGGATTATCTACTTTGTGTTTCATTCCCAGGGAGCAGGAACAAAACCCACTGTACTCAATAATGCTTCCTCAGCACCTGGTCCAACCCAGCCCAAGTTTGATGAACAAATAAATGAACAGCCACAGGTGACTGGGCCATGGATGGACACATGAATGACACAACTGGGGTGAGACAGATCTCTCCAGAAAATGCAAAGCTGGTGATGCTTGAACTAGATGGTGGTGGGAAGGGGAAACCAAAGCATGAACAGGAGTCTGGAAAGAAAGCAGGGAAGAAGATGGAGGAACAGGAGAAGGGAGGAACAGACCAGGGCTTGAGGAAGAAGACAATACAAAGCGGGCAGAGATGAAAGAGAAAGGTAGAGACTTCTACTTCCAGTCAAGATGGAGGACTAGGCACTGGATTTATCTTCCCCCTAAGATCAGCAAAAAAAAATATACTCAAAATATGTAACAAAACACTGATTTTCAAAAGCAGGATGGTGATGCATGAGAGACGGGAAACTAACAAGGTGGTCCCTGTGATTATTCTCAGTGTACTGTCTTAACATGGTTTCCAGGCCATGGTGCAAGAAGGGACCCCTAGGAGGTGGAAGTAATAAGACTGAGTAATGAGGCTGTGGAAGTAATGCAGATGAGAACATGGTGCATCCCATTTTGCAAGATGAGGAACAGGAGAGGAGGGAATGGAACAGAGACTGGTGGAAATGTATCTCCTCACATATTCTGCAGAATATGATTGAGGCATGCATGTGACAAGTCGTCTCAGGCCAGAGAAAGAACTGCCCAAGAGGAATAGCAGAAAAAAGACACATCAATTACACCACCAGGAAGAGTACTTATTCCCACCAGTCAAACTGTGAAAGCTCGTGGCTCAGGGGACACTGAATACACAAGGGTGGGAAACACTCAGGCCTCAGTGGTGGGAAATACTCAGACCTAGGTTAAATGCTGCTACCAGCCTGCTGAATAAAGACTGAAAGCAACACCCAGAAGGATCAAAATGTTTATTGATCACTTAACGAAACCCCAGAACAAAGTTTAAGAATATTTACAGAAATTCAAAAGTTCACAGGTCTAACAAGATAAAACTCACAATTCACAAAGTTTAACAATGAAATTTAATATGTTGCTAGGTGCCGTGGTTCACACCGGTAATCCCAGCACTTTGGAAGGCTGAGGCAAGAGGACTACCTGAGCCCAGGGGTTCAAGATCAGCCTGTGCAACTTGGTGAGACTTTGTCTCTACAATAAATCAAAAAATTAACTAGGCATGGTGGCACATACCTGTAGGTCCAGCTACTTAGAAGACTGAGGTGGAAAGATTGTCTGAGGCCAACAGGTCAACCCTGCAGAAGTCATGAGAATGCTACTGCACTCCAACCTGAGTGACAGAGTGAGACTGGGACTCAAAAAACAAAATAAAAAATAATAAAATTGATAAAATAATTTTTTAAACTACGATGCTTACAAAGAAGCAGAGAAACATGACCTATAAACAAGAAAAAAGAGCCAATCAAAACTTACCTAAAACTAATATAGATGTTATATTAGCAGATAAAATATTAAAAATTATATTAACTATATACTATATGTTCAAAGAGATAAGTAGCAACATAAGAAACAAAACAAAACAAAGAACCCTAAATTAAACTACCAAAGATTAAAAAATACAATATCTGAAATGAAAAACACACTAGATGGGATTAACAACAAATTAGACATTGCACAAAAAGATCTGTGAATCTGAAGATAGAGTAAAATGCAGCGCACAGAGAAAATGTGAGTAGCAACAAATTATAATACAAGAACAGTTCATCAGTAAGCCATAAAACACATTCAAGCAATCTAAGGTACATTTAATCAGATCCTCTGGAAAAAAAGGGGAAAACAAAAACAATTATATTTTTGGCCAAAAACAATTCAAACTCTATGAAAACTATAAGCTCACAGATTCATGAAGCACAATGAAATCTAAGCACAAGAATCATAAAGAAAATTACACC
>NW_007258220.1:1945-6338 GCF_000164805.1 Carlito syrichta | reverse complement strand
CTAGTTTAAGGACAATTCTATGTGAAAAGCACATGAGAGGTAATGTGGTGCCTCAACAATGAATAACAAGAAAATAGTAGATAACACACACCATGATCTCAGAAGCCTTTCTGAATTGAAGATATTACAATTTTGTATTGGTGATTAATCACTGGTTTTGAATGAATTTTCCCAGTCCAGAAGGTCAGATTTTTTTTTTTTTGTAAACAGATTTGGTTTGGTTTAGTTATACAAGTCAATACAGCCAAACTTATGTCTATTATATAAACCCTATTTCTCCCATTAGTTAATAGTAAAAAATTAATTGCCAAGTGGCTGTTGATTGGCCAGTATACCCTCTCTTCTTTCTACAAAGTTTCTGTGGAAAACTAGATTATATTCACTAGAAGACTGCTTATTGAAAATGAGAACAAAGGAAGTTAGTTTGATGATTTCGATTGTCTAATATCAAGCTGATAATTGGATTTATTCATCTCCACTGTAGGGTTACATCCTTCCAAACTGACAGACTTTTTGGCTAGCAGAGTCCCTTGGTTTCTAGACATGGTTTCTATTTGCTTCTTGGTTTCTGACATCTAGTCTTTTCAATCTCTTCTATTTCTCCAGTCTCAATTTTTTTCTTCAATGTTTTATTGATGTATTTTCCAACCATTCAAATACATTGGAAGAGTTTTATACTGTCCTACCATTTAGAGTTTGTTATTGACATTTCAAGACATTTGGTTTATCAAATATCCGTTTATTCATTTCCTACCCATCCATAAATTCATCTTAATTTTTTGTACATTTCACCGTAAGTTGTGGACATCAGTACATTTCTCTCCAAATATTTCAGCATACTTATCATTGACTAGATTTCAGTATTTTTTAATGTTATTTTGAGGTAAGATTTACAAACCATTAAAATGCAGAGATCTTAGGTATATCATTCATTGAATTTTTTCAAATGCATACACTTACTCATACTCCTATCAAGACACATCACATTACCATCACTGCTACAAAGTATTCTTCTATGCTTTTACAGTTAACCTCACCCCTCTCCACCAGAAACAGCTAGTTTTTCACCATAGGATAATTTTGCCCGTTTTACATTACATAAATGTAATTATACATTATTTGCCCTTTTATAGAAAGCTGCTTCCACTCAGCATATTTTGAGATTAATCCATATTGTCTCAGCATTCTAATTTATTCCTTCATATTGCTGATAAATATTACATTTTAAGAATATACTGCATTTTTCTTTTCTATGATTGTGCTGCACTTTGCTATTAATGGACACCTGCACTTTTTCATGCTTGCTTTTATAAATTAAGCTGCTATGAACATTCTCATAAAAGTATTTATGTGGACATATGTGTTTGTTTATCTTCAGTAAATACTAATTGAAAGATTGCTGAGCCATAGAGTGTATTTGCATTTTGTTCCTTTATGAGGAACTGCCAGATCTTTATCTAAAGTGGCTGAACTCTTTTATCCTCCCACCTCATATGCATGAGAGTTTCAGTTGCTCCACATCTTCTCCAAGATTTAGTGTTATCAGTATTAATACTTTTAGCCATCTCATGGATGTGTAGTGGTATCTTGTAATGTCAATTTGCATTTTCCTGATGACAAATGATGGTGAATATTTTTTTCTGAGATTCTTGACCATATGTATATCTTCTTTTGAAAGGCCTGTTCAAGCCATTAGCTGTGATACTAGTTTTAGGTTTTTCGTGTGTGTGTGTGTGTGTGTGTGTGTGTGTGTGTGTGTTGTGTAAAGGGGAAAACCTCAAAAAACCTGGGATTTATTTATTAAATTGTTATTTATTTTCACACATTTAAGCTTCAGTCACCTTCAAAGTACTCTCTGTTTGATGCAATACACCTATCGAGAGACTTTTTTCACTGCTCAAAACAGTTTTTGAACTCATCCATTTTGATACCTTTTAGTGCTTCTGACGTTTTTTGTTTCACCTCTTCCACATTGATGAAGTGTTCCCCTTTGAGGGCATTTTTCATCTGGGGAAACACAAAAAAGTCACAAAGGGTGAAATCAGATAAATAGGGAGGGTGGGGTACAGGAGTCATGCCATTTTTAGTGAAAAACTGTGAGCATTCTCAGAGTTCGGTATGGGGGGAGATGGTTCTGGATAATGAAGGATTGCTGCATTTTTACCAACATGGTTGGATGTTTGTATGTAACATAAGAATGTGTTGGAAACTTAAAAACATGAGGGGATAATTAGTGATATGATGACTAGTTTGTTCATATCTATTTTGTTTTTAACAGGTGTAGGTACAATGAAATATAGTAGCTTATGAGCTAGAGGAGAGGTCAGCAAACTTTTCCCTTAAAAGTCCAGATAGTAAATATTTTTATGAACCACATGTTTTTTGTTTCAACTACTCATCTCTGTAGTTGTAGCACAAAAGCAGTGAAGATTACGTTCCAGTATAATGTTATTTACAATAAAAGGGTAGCAGACCCTGGATCATAGTTTGCCAGCCTCTATATAAAGGACCTTATGCTTACAATAGACAGAATAATGCAGATGTTGCAGGTGGTTTATATAAGTGTGGTCTATCATAAGTGATTAGATCTCTTCAGTTAAGGGAGTTTTTGCTTCCAGTGAGTTTTTTTGAGTTTGTTTGTTTGTTTGTTTGTTTGTTTTGAGTTGGAGTCTTACTCCATTGCCCAGGCTGCAGTGCAGTGGCATGCTCATAGCCACCCCAGTGTCAACCTGCTGGGCTCAGGTGATCTTTCCATGTCAACCTTCCAAGTAGCCAGAACTATATGTACACACTATTGTGTCTGGTTAATTTTTTTTTATTGTAGCAATGAGGTGTTGTCAAGTTTTCCTGGACTGTTCTCAAACCCATCAACTTAGGAAATCCCTCACCTTGGCCTCCCAAAGTGCTAGGATTACAGGCATGAGTCACCACACCCAGCCCCAGTCAGTTTTAACAGTTCTTTCCTTTCTCCTTTAGATCTTCTAAGAAAAAACTGTTAGGATTTTTTCAACACTGAGGAATATTTTTGCTTTTATTTTTAGTATGATTTGGATAATTCATTGTGGCTAGGAAAATTAACTTCCTTCTCGGTTAAGAGAAGAACAAGTATACTCCTTGTCTCAGAACCCAGAAGGGGTTGTACCCAGTTTTCTGGCAGATTCCAGTGGCCTTATGGGTTTAAAAGCAGCCAGTCCTCTTTGCCTAACCAACACCTACAGATAACTCATCCTTCATCAGCCTGACCTACAGAAGTTGACAGACTCATCTCCATAGTAACAGACCATGCTGTTACAAATTGCCTCTGAAAAGCTTGTCCTTTGGAAGAACAGACAGGAGATGAATTCTACAGTCAGCCCTGGCTCCCAAGAGGGAAGCAGGCAGGCATGAGCTAGCCTGTTCATGCTTCTCTTTCCAGACTCATAAATCCGATGAAGGTTTCTCTCTGGGAGAAAAGAGTATGACTGCAAAGAGAGGCCAGGAGTATTATCCTAATGGATAGGGCTTCCTAAGGAGGAAACTCAAGGAGCAGAGGAAAATATTTCATCCTCCTGACCCTGATTTAAAAGTGTGTTCCTATAGAGAGGTGAATGTTTGGTCAGAGGCTACCTGCAGCTCCTTTGACAGAATCATTGACTCAGTTTGGCAACTTCTTTATTAAACAGAGAAGTTCTAGTATTAAAGAGGCAAGTCAGCAAAAAAAAAAAAAAGAGGCAGAAAGCAGTAGAGACTGCCATTTCAAATCTTCCTTTAATATTATTTGCCTATTAGCCTTTAATAAATGAAAAGCATTTAGTAAATCTTTCCAGATCAGGTGTGATGTAGTAGGAATAGCAGAGCATGAGGC
Organism: Carlito syrichta; assembly: GCF_000164805.1. NCBI lineage: Eukaryota > Metazoa > Chordata > Mammalia > Primates > Tarsiidae > Carlito > Carlito syrichta. The sequence goes on along the minus strand of NW_007258220.1, from coordinate 2,494 downwards.
TTAAAGACAAAGCTGGGTATGAAATTCCAGTTCTACTACTTATGGTCTGTGCTGCCATGGGCAAGTTATTTAACCTCTTTCAGGTCTTACCACAGCAACCTCAAAACTTGAGCACTGACTGTATGTAAAGCACTCAACCCAGCTCCATACATAGAGGCAGCCAACTCCTGGCTGAAAGAAACCTGTCTGCTGGTCCACGCTTTGCATGGGGCAGGGACTGTGGGAGCAGCCTTTGCTTCAAGTCCCCTGTGCTGCATCATGTGGCAAGATGACTGGTAAGACTTCGCCTGATCAGCCTCTCATGCTGTGAACCAATACTATGCCTCTTTCTTCCCTCAACACAGGTTGGAACACGACCAACAGGACTCTGCCCGAACCCCTATCATTGGCTCCTGTGGTGCTCAGAAGCAGGCAGTGATAATAGATATCACAAAAAACAGTTGTGAAAGGGTAAGAAGGAAGAGGATAAAGAGAGATGGTTCTACTCTCAGATAGGGCTTGCTTTGTGGGGGCCAAGCCAGGGCATGTGGCAGTCCAGCCACTCAGCAG
>NW_007258220.1:0-556 GCF_000164805.1 Carlito syrichta | reverse complement strand
AGAATATAGAGAAGACATTATCTAAATCTAGACCTGAGAAGGCCTGGCAGGATGGAATTCCACTTGTGGCTACTCCTCCCTCCTCTCCTCTCCCTCCCCCTACCAGCTACTGCTTTTCTTATTATGGACATAATGTGGTCCCTTGCTGGTGACTGGCTCATAAACTCTAAATCATCTGTGGTGGTGAAATCTTGGCCAAAACATCCCAGGAGTTTTTCTGAAAAAATTGAGAAATAATAAAGTTGTTTTCAGAATGAAGCATTGTATGTATGTGTGAATATAGGTGTGCCCAGGTGCTGACATACCTGTGTTTGCCTGCTGTGGGGAGGAAGGCAGGGACTAGGCAGCCAGGAACAGACACAGGGCTAGAGGGCTCTAACAGCCACTCACTGGCCTTACCAGCTGACCCCAGGATGATGAGTGCAGTGAGGAAATTCCGTCCTGAAGCTGAACCAAACAAGCTGGACCTCAGAGCATGAAATTCATGCATGGTCCTGGGAGAGCTCTTCTATGGTACATCTTGAAAACGTTAGGAGTTCCCTCTAGGTGGGAGTGA
>NW_007258219.1:6294-9291 GCF_000164805.1 Carlito syrichta | reverse complement strand
GCACTTTTTCATGCTTGCTTTTTATAAATTAAGCTGCTATGAACATTCTCATAAAAGTATTTATGTGGACATATGTGTTTGTTTATCTTCAGTAAATACTAATTGAAAGATTGCTGAGCCATAGAGTGTATTTGCATTTTGTTCCTTTATGAGGAACTGCCAGATCTTTATCTAAAGTGGCTGAACTCTTTTATCCTCCCACCTCATATGCATGAGAGTTTCAGTTGCTCCACATCTTCTCCAAGATTTAGTGTTATCAGTATTAATACTTTTAGCCATCTCATGGATGTGTAGTGGTATCTTGTAATGTCAATTTGCATTTTCCTGATGACAAATGATGGTGAATATTTTTTTCTGAGATTCTTGACCATATGTATATCTTCTTTTGAAAGGCCTGTCCAAGCCATTACCTGTGATACTAGTTTTAGGTTTTTCGTGTGTGTGTGTGTGTGTGTGTGTGTGTGTAAAGGGGAAAACCTCAAAAAACCTGGGATTTATTTATTAAATTGTTATTTATTTTCACACATTTAAGCTTCAGTCACCTTCAAAGTACTCTCTGTTTGATGCAATACACCTATCGAGAGACTTTTTTCACTGCTCAAAACAGTTTTTGAACTCATCCATTTTGATACCTTTTAGTGCTTCTGCCATTTTTTGTTTCACCTCTTCCACATTGATGAAGTGTTCCCCTTTGAGGGCATTTTTCATCTGGGGAAACACAAAAAAGTCACAAAGGGTGAAATCAGATAAATAGGGAGGGTGGGGTACAGGAGTCATGCCATATTTTAGTAAAAACTGTGAGCATTCTCAGAGGTTCGGTATGGGGGGAGATGGTTCTGGATAATGAAGGATTGCTGCATTTTTACCAACATGGTTGGATGTTTGTATGTAACATAAGAATGTGTTGGAAACTTAAAAACATGAGGGGATAATTAGTGATATGATGACTAGTTTGTTCATATCTATTTTGTTTTTAACAGGTGTAGGTACAATGAAATATAGTAGCTTATGAGCTAGAGGAGAGGTCAGCAAACTTTTCCCTTAAAAGTCCAGATAGTAAATATTTTTATGAACCACATGTTTTTTGTTTCAACTACTCATCTCTGTAGTTGTAGCACAAAAGCAGTGAAGATTACGTTCCAGTATAATGTTATTTACAATAAAAGGGTAGCAGACCCTGGATCATAGTTTGCCAGCCTCTATATAAAGGACCTTATGCTTACAATAGACAGAATAATGCAGATGTTGCAGGTGGTTTATATAAGTGTGGTCTATCATAAGTGATTAGATCTCTTCAGTTAAGGGAGTTTTTGCTTCCAGTGAGTTTTTTTGAGTTTGTTTGTTTGTTTGTTTGTTTTGAGTTGGAGTCTTACTCCATTGCCCAGGCTGCAGTGCAGTGGCATGCTCATAGCCACCCCAGTGTCAACCTGCTGGGCTCAGGTGATCTTTCCATCTCAACCTTCCAAGTAGCCAGAACTATATGTACACACTATCATGTCTGGTTAATTTTTTTTTTTATTGTAGCAATGAGGTGTTGCCAAGTTTCCTGGACTGTTCTCAAACCCATCAACTTAGGCAATCCCTCACCTTGGCCTCCCAAAGTGCTAGGATTACAGGCATGAGTCACCACACCCAGCCCCAGTCAGTTTTAACAGTTCTTTCCTTTCTCCTATAGATCTTCTAAGAAAAAACTGTTAGGATTTTTTCAACACTGAGGAATATTTTTGCTTTTATTTTTAGTATGATTTGGATAATTCATTGTGGCTAGGAAAATTAACTTCCTTCTCGGTTAAGAGAAGAACAAGTATACTCCTTGTCTCAGAACCCAGTAGGTGTTGTACCCAGTTTTCTGGCAGATTCCAGTGGCCTTATGGGTTTAAAAGCAGCCAGTCCTCTTTGCCTAACCAACACCTACAGATAACTCATCCTTCATCAGCCTGACCTACAGAAGTTGACAGACTCATCTCCATAGTAACAGACCATGCTGTTACAAATTGCCTCTGAAAAGCTTATCCTTTGGAAGAACAGACAGGAGATGAATTCTACAGTCAGCCCTGGCTCCCAAGAGGGAAGCAGGCAGGCAGGAGCTAGCCTGTTCATGCTTCTCTTTCCAGACTCATAAATCCGATGAAGGTTTCTCTCTGGGAGAAAAGAGTATGACTGCAAAGAGAGGCCAGGAGTATTATCCTAATGGATAGGGCTTCCTAAGGAGGAAACTCAAGGAGCAGAGGAAAATATTTCATCCTCCTGACCCTGATTAAAAAGTGTGTTCCTATAGAGAGGTGAATGTTTGGTCAGAGGCTACCTGCAGCTCCTTTGACAGAATCATTGACTCAGTTTGGCAACTTCTTTATTAAACAGAGAAGTTCTAGTATTAAAGAGGCAAGTCAGCAAAAAAAAAGAGGCAGAAAGCAGTAGAGACTGCCATTTCAAATCTTCCTTTAATATTATTTGCCTATTAGCCTTTAATAAATGAAAAGCATTTAGTAAATCTTTCCAGATCAGGTGTGATGTAGTAGGAATAACAGAGCATGAGGCTTAAAGACAAAGCTGGGTATGAAATTCCAGTTCTACTACTTATGGTCTGTGCTGCCATGGGCAAGTTATTTAACCTCTTTCAGGTCTTACCACAGCAACCTCAAAACTTGAGCACTGACTGTATGTAAAGCACTCAACCCAGCTCCATACATAGAGGCAGCCAACTCCTGGCTGAAAGAAACCTGTCTGCTGGTCCACGCCTTGCATGGGGCAGGGACTGTGGGAGCAGCCTTTGCTTCAAGTCCCCTGTGCTGCATCATGTGGCAAGATGACTGGTAAGACTTCGCCTGATCAGCCTCTCATGCTGTGAACCAATACTATGCCTCTTTCTTCCCTCAACACAGGTTGGAACACGACCAACAGGACTCTGCCCGAACCCCTATCATTGGCTCCTGTGGTGCTCAGAAGCAGGCAGTGATAATAGATATCACAAAAAACAGTTGTGAAAGGGTAAGAAGG
>NW_007258219.1:0-5945 GCF_000164805.1 Carlito syrichta | reverse complement strand
AACTGTCCATGGAAAGTGCCTGCAAAAACAGAGGTGGCTTTGAGGACAAGTTGGAGCTGCAGGAACTAGCAAGTCTGCTTTCTGCTACTGTCCTGGACCTGAACATCTACTTCATCTGAAAAGTCCCACTGTTGGTTTGTTGACCTAATATTTGTTCATGTTTTGCAGGGTCCTGATCTTTTGTGGTCCTATAAAGAAAACTGAGGATGGTTCCAATAAGTGTAATAACTTGAAGTTCAGTATCATTTTGGTTGATAAATTTCTTTGCCTCATTTGCCTGTGTTTTCTCCTGCTTCTGGGGGGAAGTGGCTTTGCCATCAACAGCATTCAAGGGATTAAATACATCACTGCAGAGAACATCTGACTAGGTCTCACAGAATAGGAAACTGAAGAACTCTCCATAGGTTTTAGCTATTGGGTCGCAGAGGACAGCATCTTCTTCCCTGGCTGTTCAACATAATTGAAGGAACTATTTGTGGTCCTGGACTGTAAGGATAGAATCCCATTGCTTTTGCCCTTGATCATGTGAATTTTAAGGTATTAAGTGGCCTGTGTCCTTCACTGAAAGGAGAGCACTGTCTGTGGACAGCAGGGTTCAGATTTCTGTCATTCCTGTGTTATGTGTGTAGGGCCTGTGGGCACCAAGATGGTGCTCAGGGCCCAGAGGGGTTGGTCTTGGATGAGGCACTGGCCCTCAGCCTACAGTCTGACTGATCTGACACCACTCTTCAAACTCCCAGCCTCTTGGAATATTAAGCTATTTGCTGTTAGTGACAGTTATTTCAGTTTGTCAGCCATAGCTATCGTCTCTGCCCTCTGTGGTACTGGAAGGAGAATATAGAGAAGACATTATCTAAATCTAGACCTGAGAAGGCCTGGCAGGATGGAATTCCACTTGTGGCTACTCCTCCCTCCTCTCCTCTCCCTCCCCCTACCAGCTACTGCTTTTCTTATTATGGACATAATGTGGTCCCTTGCTGGTGACTGGCTCATAAACTCTAAATCGTCTGTGGTGGTGAAATCTTGGCCAAAACATCCCAGGAGTTTTTCTGAAAAAATTGAGAAATAATAAAGTTGTTTTCAGAATGAAGCATTGTATGTATGTGTGAATGTAGGTGTGTCCAGGTGCTGACATACCTGTGTTTGCCTGCTGTGGGGAGGAAGGCAGGGACTAGGCAGCCAGGAACAGACACAGGGCTAGAGGGCTCTAACAGCCACTCACTGGCCTTACCAGCTGACCCCAGGATGATGAGTGCAGTGAGAAAATTCCGTCCTGAAGCTGAACCAAACAAGCTGGACCTCAGAGCATGAAATTCATGCATGGTCCTGGGAGAGCTCTTCTATGGTACATCTTGAAAACGTTAGGAGTTCCCTCTAGGTGGGAGTGAGGGAAGGACAATTTAATGTCATATTGCAGGCTCTATAGACAGTCTATGTTTTATAGTAAGTTGTTGCTTGAGAAAAACTAGCCCACTTTCTCAAGATACAATAATTGGCTTAATCAAACCAAGTCTATCTGGCTTCAGGGCACGTTCTGTTTTTGTGTGCCACACCTCACTACCTCATCATGAATGAACTTGGAACATTTGCTAAGGAGAGGTGAGTTTTCCTGGTGTCATCTCTGATTAAATTCTGTGGTTTCTCCAGACAATTATATATCTGGGTGGTGTAATAATATCTGGGCTCATTCCTATTCTGAGACCAGAGGAGGATTCTAAATGATCTAAAAGACTTTTTTCCCCTTCTACAATTTACTCTTCCTTTAAAATAACTTTGGTGCCACCATGATAAACAGATCATGAAGTAGGAGAGATAAACAAACGCCCCTAAATTCTCAGCAGATAAATCATTTTTTTAGTTAAATACTCCAAGTCCCTCACTTGATGGATAGCTCTCCACTTGAGTTGTCATCATTCTCACTCAGGTACACAGGTTGCCAGAGGAGTTGCTCGAGAATTGCAGGTGCCTTGGTGGGCAGGGAGGGAAAGAGCATGGCAAAACTCACAGTGGTCTTAGTCTCCACCAGAAAGTGATGTCTGTCACTGGCCAGAACAAGTCACCTGAGCATGTCTGACTTCAAGAGGGAAGGAGTGGTTCTGGTGGGGTGCAGCAAATCTTAATGAACAGCAATACAGCAACCACAAAGATCTCTGGTTCTTTCAGAATTCTTTCTATTGTTTGGAGCCAAATCTTTCTACCAGGAAGCTCAGATTCCACACTGCCCCCAAACCTTTGAGCCTCTCTCCCTCCATGCCTTACTTTTCCCTCGTGAGTTATTCCTTTCTGATATTCAATTGGTTAAAGTTTATTTGAACAGCTACCACGAAAACCCCACTTTTAAGTGCTGTGAGTTTCTTTTCAACCTTACCCTCCAGAATCCACATATAAATCACTTATCTCATGAAGCCTTTCTTGATTACTACAGTCCATATCAAGCACTTCAAATTCCTTTACTATCACAAATGCAACTGCCTCCCGCCTCCCTGATTTAGGAACAGATGCTGCAGCATTTTCTAATGTGTTTTCTGGTTGAATGTGTGTTTCTTTGACAAGATGACAAACTCAGAGTGAGAGCACCATTTTCTGTGACTGCCCCATGACCCTCACCTTCAAGACCTCACCAAAGACCAGGCACAGAAACATTTGATCCTTTTAAAATATAAGTGCCCCAAGCAGAAGGAACTGACTCAAGCTTCAGGAAGTGAGGACAGGGTGACAGAAAATGACAGGAAGCCGAATATGGAACTGAAGTAGCAGCTCAGAATTTCTTTACCTTGAAGTAACAACAGCCAGAGAGGGAGTTGGGTGTGGACAGAGGAGCCGGGCACTCAGAGTAGATGCTGGCCCTAGTAGAGGTGGGTAATCTGAGTGTTGAGGGTGTCACAGAGCACAGGGCCAGAGAAATCAACCAGTTCTTAGTCCATGGTGGGGGGTAAGATCTTCACTGGTAGACTTTTAACCTTTTATGGCCAGAAAGCCTGGTTGTGGGTAGTGTAGAGAATGAGCCACTGGGGTAGAAACAGAAGGGAGGACCTCAAACCCAAAGCACAGGACTCCGCAGTGCTCTAGAACCCTGGACCAAGCAAAAGATTGCCTAGTGCCTGCTGACAATCTACAACCTACTTTCAGGCCTGTTGCACCTAGGAAAGGAGTTGGGAGGAGGACCACAGAAATGAAGACAAAGTTGCCCTTTGAGAATGTGTGATCTCATGGGAGACAGCCTGTAGGAAATGTAACAGGTCAGGTAGTAGTGGCTAATGTACATTAGTGCTGAGTACCAAGTACTGCTGCTGGAAGCCATGTGAAGGCATCACGGATCCCTGGAGCTAGTTTCTGTGATTGTAGGATCACAGAATCCCAGATTGTCAGAAATGGAGGGCACTTTACAGATTAGTCAACTTCGCTCTTCACCTATTTTCCATTGGAGAAATCAGAGATAATCAGTGATTTGCCAAGTTATTTAAGCTAACATTTGTGAATCATCTAGTCTGGTAGCTGGCAATTGAGCACACCCCCCTCTGTGTCAATTCGCTTACCACAGTCTCTCAGAGGCTCAGTCACAGAGCTGAGGTGGTCACGTGCTCTTCTGACTCCCAGTCCCTGCAATTTGCCAATGTGATAAGCCAGCCTTGTGAAGAGGCCCTTCGTGTTGACTGACGTCTGGGCACTAGGCGTCACCAGATGACTCTCCAGTCCCCACGTTTAGGTAACACCTCTGGCCTTCCTGATTTCTGGTCAGTGGGTCAAGGATCTTAAGTTGTCTCTGCTTCAGAACCTCTTTTTGTGTCCAAGATAAGTGAAGGTGGGAGGTTTGTGGGAGAGTCAGGCAGAAGCCTCAGAGGAGCAGAAGGAAAGAGAATGGGACCCGCAGTCCTCAATGCTTCCTTACTGCACATGCATGTTCCAGAAGCTTCTCCTTTCCAGTTTTCTGTGTGAAGTCCTCTTGTGCAGAATGGTCTAGGAGCTAGGATATACGAAGTAGAGGGGTTGTGAGGATGCAGGATTCTTGGTCTTCTTTACCTGCCTTTACCTCCATCAGGGCAGACCCACCTGCTCTCATCCCATGGTTAGACCAGCTCAGTCAATACTTCTGGGCATCTTTTTAATCGGTCTACCCCCAATTTCCCTGGGCTCATTTTCAAGGGGTTGTTCAAAGAGTATGGAGAAAGATGGAGCTTTCCTGTGGAAGTAGAAAGCTGTCCTAGATGGAGAGACAGAAGAGCCCTAGGAGTCCTTGAGAAGGGACTCCTTTTAGGACCATGGAGAGCATGGGAGAAAGTCTCCAGTGGGATGAGGGGGAGGCATGGGTTGCAGGAATATTGCCAGCTAGCAAGTAGTGCCAATGTCAAGCAGTCTCAGGTTGGGCGCCATGGTTCACAACTGTAATCCCAGCAGTTTGGGAGGCAGGGCCGAGAGAATTGCCTGAGTTCAGGGGTTCAAGACCAGCCTGGATAACTTGGCAGGTCTCTACAATAAATAAAAAAGTGAGCCAGGGGTGGTGGTGTGCACCTGTAGTTCCAGCTACTTGGAAGGCTGAGGTAGAAGAATTGCTGAACCCAGCAGGTTGAGGCTGCAGTGACTGTGAGCATGCTACTGCACTCCAGGCTGGTCAGTGAGACTCCAACGCAGAACAACAACAACAACAACAAAACAAGAAAAATAGAAACTCATGTGAACACTGGGCATTACCCTCAGGGGAGGGGAGGTGGAATTGACAGTTGAGGGAAACTGCCAGGGGAGGGAGGGGCATACCTCATCAGCAAGGTTACCTGCATAATCAACGTTTGCATACCTAACCCTGAATTGTACCCCACATCTTTAAAATAAGATAAAAAGAATGATTCACTAAAAAAAAGCATAAACCAAAAAAAAATTGATTAAAGTAATGCATTAAACTTAACACTGTGGTACAACAAAAGACATAATGTGAAAAGCAAACTACATGCTGGGTAAATATATTTGCAACATGGTAAATCAACAAAAGGGTTAATACCTAAATATATTTTAAAACTCTTGAGAATTAATAATAAAGGCAAGTGGGAAACAGACATTTTATGAATAAGCACCTCACAGAAGCGGAAATAGAAGTGGATAATTAAGAGATGCTGAACTTCACTAGTAAACTGTAAAATGAAAATTAAAATGAGTTATATCAAAAACACAATGAGACCCCACTTCACCTCCACAAGGATGGTTAGAATAAAAAAGACAGACAAGTATTGGCAAGGACATTAAAAGTTGGAAACATATTGTTAAGTCACCTTCTGGAATAATTGTGCCATTCTTCTTGAAAACAATTTATTTTTAGATATGAGAGTAAATTCTTAATACAATACTAACCCTCCCTCCTCCCTGAAAAAGATACAAAAGAATGTATATATGAGTTAGTATGGGTTACTTTCTGGTTAAGCAGGTAGACTCGGGAATAAAATTTAATGCCATTGACTGGAAGCTTCGTCATTTATAACTGTGTAATCTCTCTAGGCCAGTTTTTCTTGTCTGTAAAATAGAAATAATATAGCATTTACTGCAGAGTTTTGTGATGAAAATTAAGTGAGGTAACACTTTTAGAGGCAGGTACACAGTAAACATCCAATAATTACCAGTTAATTATAGACATTGCTTCTGTTATTGAACTACAAAAGGTCTTCTTAAGCCTTTTCAAAACTATTCAAAACTCTACCTGTATGAATTCATTTACTCCTCACAACAATCCTATGAGGGAAGTACTAATATTGTCCTCATTTTACAGGAAGGAAGGGAGTGGAAGTAGGGTGGTAGCAGAGTTGGAAATGGCTTCTCTGCCAGATATCAAGATATAATAACATCAAAATCTGCATAAAATAAACTCAGCATTACCAAATATCAACCGAATAATTAAGACTCCGGTCTTAGGTCAAAGGGAAGGTGCCAAGTTGTCCGGGAGTGGGCCTTTCCTGATTTTC
>NW_007258218.1:3705-4814 GCF_000164805.1 Carlito syrichta | reverse complement strand
GCCATCAATCAGGTTTGCTCTGTAGTAATCTGGAAAATGGGTGTCCTCATATACAGGACACTGCGCTATCTATGGCTAAGGAAGAATAAGGAATCTGGTTTACATGTGTCCGCAATCCCCAAAAACCTCAGTGTTTCATGTTAAGGCCTAAATATGAATTTTGGTTTTGAAGCATAATCTAGGGAAATGAAATCCTCATATACAGGCAACTTCACCGACTTTTTTTTAAGACAGAATAAGGAATCAGTGTGACATGTGTTCTCAATACCCAAAAAACTGCACGGGGTCTTCCTACGGTCTAAACAAGCATCAGGGTTACGATGCATGTATCTGGGAAAGAGAGTACTCATATACAGGCAAGTGCACAGCTGTTTCTAAAAATAAGGAATCTGGGTTATATGAGTTCTCAGTCCTGAAACACTACAGGGCATCTTGCTGACGGCTAAAGAAGAATCAGGGATTGGAGGCGTGAATGTGGGTAATGGCAGTCTTCATATAAAGGAAATTAAATCCTTAAATTTCGGATTGTACTTTTATTTGGAGAGAGACAAATGGTTTTGTAGCTGCCAAATATTTTGTATGAATTATTAAAATGTAACCAGGAATCATGGATTCCACGTCCCTAGGAAACACCTAGGAATATGCATTTTTGTATACAGAGTTTTGGAATCCACATAGACAGGCAACATCAAGCCATCTTGCTGAGAACGGAAAGGTAATGCGGTTCTTGGAGTTCTCAATCGCCTAAATCTAGAAGTTCTCTTGACAAGGTTTAATCAGCAATCTGGGCTGCTATATTGCTACATTTTTAGTGTGTTTTTTTGAAACGGGAACCAGGAATCTTGGGTGCCTATGCCACAAGAACTTTACGGGACTCTTTTCCTTGATATCCAAGCAACTGGAATTCTAGGTCACCAAGAAATGCCTCTTGAGTGTCTGAGAATGAAGCAGGGATTTTATTAAAGTGAGTCTTCATATACAGAACACTACACGACATGTTCCTCTAGAAGGATAAGGCATCTTAGTTACTCGAGTCCTCCATCCCGAAAACCTACAGAGCGTCTTGCTAAGAGATAACTTCCAATCAGGTTTTGGCAGTAGGAATCTGG
>NW_007258218.1:1010-3018 GCF_000164805.1 Carlito syrichta | reverse complement strand
CATCGGTCATTTCTGGACTCCAGCAACATTCTGGTCCCCTTGAAAGTTGCAAACGGATATCAAGCACTCCAAGTCCGTTCGGTTCCTCGGAAAGACTAAGGCCAGATTCCAGCACTAAAACAATCTTCTTGCCATATTTGGATGTAACTCTGGTCTTAAGGTGAACCCTGTAATCCTTCCCCTTCCATTTATTTTTTTATTTTGAGAAGGGACAAGGGTTTTGCAGTTGCCAAATGTATAGTACGTATTTTTAAAGGTAACCAAGAATCATGAATTCCACGTCCCTAGGAAACTTCTGGACATCTGTCTTTTTGTGCACAGAGTTTGGAATCCACATCAACAGGGAAAATCAGGGCATCTTGCTGAGAACGAAAAGGAAATCCAACTCTAGGAGTTCTCATTACCTGGAATCTACAGGGTCTCTTGATAAGGTTTAATCACCAATATGGGATTCAGAAAACCTACATTTTTCAGAACTACTTGCTCCGTGGATTCGCTAAATCAGCCATTACAGATCCACAGGAACTTTCTGGTCCTCTTGTTAGTTGTAATCAAGGATCTGGCCCTACAAATCCTTTGGTGTCCTAGGAACATGTAGGACCATAATCATGTTCCCCAGAAAGAAAAGGCATATTGGTACAAAATCTCTCGTTTCAGATGATCTCAAATTACAAAATATTCTTGCGGGTGGGCAGGTCGGATTTGGGATGTTGCGTTTTGAAGATTCCACATTTTGGGGAGGTCATGTGAAGGGGAATCAGGAATCTTGGATTCCAGTTCCCAAAGTACATTATCGGAGTCTTTCTCTTGATATTCAAACAATGGGAATTCTCGGTCACCAGGAACTGTCTCAGCATCCTACAGAGGGAAGCGGGGAGCTGGGTAATGGGAGTCCTCCTATACAGGAAACTACACGTCATCTTACTAAGGAAGTATAAGGAATCTTGGTTTCCTGAGATCTTAATCCCTAAAACTACACGCCATCTTCCTCAGAGGTAACCACGAGTCAGTTTTTGAAATAGGTATCTGGGTATTGGGATTCCTCACATACAGGGAACTTCACTGCCTATTGCTAAGTAAGAATAAGGAATCTGTGTTACTCGTGTCCTCAATCCCCAAAAATCTTCAGGCCGTCTTGCTATGGGCTGAACACGAATCAGGATGTTTTAAGCATGAATCTGGGGAAATGGAGTCCTTATATACAGGCAACTACTTCACCTTTTGCTAAGAAAGAATGACTAATCTGGGTTGCACAAGTCCTCAATCCCAAATATCTACAGGGTATCTTGGAAAGTGCTCAAAAAGAATCATAGTTTCAAAGCAGGATCTATGCAATGAAAGTCCTAATATACAGGAAAATACTCGGCCCCTTGCCAAGGAAGAAAAAGCATCGGAGTTATAGCAGTCTTCTGTTCTAAAAATCAACAAGCAATCTGCTGTGGGCTAAACAAGAATCAAGGTTTGGAAGGTGCAACATAGGTAATAACAGACCTCATATACAGAATCTGTATGATCTCTTGCTAAGGAGAAATAAGAATCCTGTTTTACACGGTTCCTCCATCAAAATGTCTACACAACATCTTGCTAAGGGCTAAACTAGAATCAGCGTTTCCAAACAGTTTTCTGGGGAAATGGAGTCCTCATACACTGGAAACTACATGGCCCCACGCTAAGGAAAAATCAGGAATCTATGATACACTAGTCTCCAGTACGAAATATTCTTAGTGTGTGTTGCTACGGGATAAACAAGAACCAGGGCTTCCAGCTAGTCTCATGTTTCGGAGATATTTCGCTTGTGGGTATTATGAATCAGTCATTTCAGGACTCCAGCAACATTGTGGTTTTCTTGAGAATCGCAAACGGGTATCTGGTAGTACAAGTCCCTTAGGTTCCTCGGGAAAACTCAGGCCAGATTCCTGGAGCAAAAGTATCTTCTTGCCGTATTTGGATGTAACTCTGGCCTTAAGATGAACTTGGTAATCATTAAATTTCTGTTTGTACTTTTATT
>NW_007258218.1:0-804 GCF_000164805.1 Carlito syrichta | reverse complement strand
GTTATCCGGTTCCTGGAGTTCTCAATCGCCTAAATCTAGAAGTTCTCTTGATAAGGTTTAATCAGCAATCTGGGCTTCTATGTCGCCACATTTTAGTGTGTCTTCTGAAAAGGGAACCAGGAATCTTGGGTTCCAATTCCACAAGAACTTTATGGGAGTCTTTCTCTTGATATCCAAGCAACTGGAATTCTGGGTCAACAGGTAATGCCTCAGCGTGTCTCAGAATGAAGCAGGAATTTCATTAATGGGGGTCCTCATATACAGAACACTATACGACATGTTGCTCTAGAAGTATAAGGAATCTTAGTCACACGAGTCCTCCATCCCAAAAACCAATAGAGCGTCTTGTTAATAAATAACTTCCAATCTGGTTTTGGGAGTAGGAATCTGCATAATGGGTGTCCTCACACACAGAAAACTGCAGTGTCTATGGGAAAGGAAGAATAAGGAATCTGGTGTACATGTGTCCGCAATCCCAAAAAAACTTCAGTGTGACTTTCTAAGGGCTAAACACGAATTTGGGTTTTTGAAACATAATCTACGGAAATGAAATCCTCAAATACAGGTAACTGCACAGACTTTTCTTAGAAAAAATAAAGAATTTGCGTGACATGTGTTCTCAATCCCCAAAAAACTTCACAGCGTCTTCCTAAGGTCCTAACAAGCATCAGGTTTTTGACGCATGTATCTTCGAAAGGGAGTACTCATATACAGGCATCTGCACGACTGTTGCTAAAAATAAGGAATCTGGGTTACACGATTCCTCAGTCCTGAGGCTCTACAAGGCATCTTGCTGACGGCTAA
>NW_007258217.1:749416-786247 GCF_000164805.1 Carlito syrichta | reverse complement strand
GATATAAATTCTCCTCTTACTACAGCTTTCATGGCGTCCCAGAGATTTTGGTAAGATGTTTCTTCATTTTCATTTATTTCCAGGTATCTTTTGATCTCTGTTTTGATTTCGTCATTGACCCAGGAGTTGTTTAGCATCTTGCTGTTTAGTGTCCATGTCTTTGTGGGTTTTGGGGGGACTTTGTTCGTTTCAATGTTTATTTTTATTCCACTGTGGTCTGATAAGGTGCATGGTACAATTTCAGTCCTTTTAAATTTGCTTATGCTTGATTTATGGCCACGTATATGGTCGATCTTAGAGTACGTTCCATGCGGTGATGAGTGGAATGTGTATTCTGTGGTCTTTGGATAGAGGGTTCTGTAGGTATCATTTAAGTCTATTTGATCAAGAGTCACATTGAGGTTTTGGATCTCATTGCTGATTTTTTTGTCCTGATGATTTGTCTAGGGTTGTGAGTGGAGTATTAAAGTCCCTAGCTATGATGGTATTAGAGTCAATATCTTTTTTTAGTTTACCTGTGTTGCTTTATGAAAGTTGGTGCTCCTATGTTTGGTGTATATATGTTTAGGATGGCTATTTCTTGTCGATGGATTGAACCTTTTTCATTAGGTAGTGGCCTTCTGTATCTTTTTAAATTTTTGATAGCTTAAAGGGTATTTTTTCTGAGATTAAAATTACAACTCCTCCTTTCTTTTGTGTTCCATTTGCCTGAAAATTTGTTTCCCATCCTCTTACTTTGAGTCTGTGAGTGTCCTTTCTAGTAAGGTGATTCTCTTAAAGGCAATAGATTGTTGCCTTGTGATATTTTATCCATTTTGCCATTCTATGTCTTTTCAGTGGTGCATTTAGTCCATTTACATTCAAACTAATTATTGAAATGTGAGAATTGATCCCTATATAATGTTCTTACAGTGTTGTTATTCTTCCTGTTTGTGTGTTGTCTTTCTTTTGGTTTTAGAGTTGGATCATGTGTGTTTTTAATCTTTTGCCTGTACTCTTGTGAAGAATGTTGTTGTTCTTTTTTCCTTTTCTTCTGTGTTCAATACTTTCTTAAGTGTTTCTTGTAGAGGTGTTCTTGTGGCAGCATAGGTACTTAGGGATTGGATATCTGGGAAAGATTTCTATTCTCCCTCACTGATGAAGAATAGCTTGGCTGGTAGGTTATTCTCGGTTGAAATTGTTTATCTTTTAGAACTTTGAAGATAAGGCTCCAAACTCTCCTAGCCTGGAGGGTTTCTGTAGATAAATCTGCTGCTATTCTAACTGGTCTTCCCTGGTACGTAGTTTGACCTTTTTCTCTTGCAGCCTTTAGGATTTTTTTACTTTTATACTTACTTTGTTTAGGCGAATTATTATATGTCTGGGAGTTGATCTTCGGATTTGTTGTCTTCCAGCAGTTCTCTGAATCTCTTGTGTTTGAATTTTTTCATCCTTGATGAGATGATGGAAGTTTTCTTGAATGATTTCATGAAATGTTTATTCCAGTGTGGCCTGTTTCTCTCTCTGCCCCAGGAAGACCAATTACTCTTAGGTTCGGTCTCTTGAAGTGATCATTCATCTCTTGAAGGTTTTGTTCTGTCTTTTTGAGCTTCTTTTCTATGCTTTTGACAGTTTGGGTTAGTTCTGTGTTTTGGTCTTTGAGTTCTGAGATTATTTCTTCTGCTTGGCTAATTCTGCTTTCCATGCTTATTAGTCTGTTATTCATTTCCATCACAGTATTCTTTACTGCTGTTATTTCTGACATCAGCTCCTTCCTATTTTCTGCTTGTCTCCCCTCAATTTTTAAAATTCTCCCTATTAATGTCTTGATGTCTGGGTTTGTTGTATGTGACCAGTCATTCTGGGTGCTCTTCATTGTTTGTGTTACGGAATCTGTTTTCTCAGTGTCTGATCTCCCAGGAGTCTGTGTGAGACCCATATTCTTCTTTTGGTTTTTCTTCATTTGTGTGTTTTTTCCCCCTACTTTTTCCTTCCCTCCACGTCACCATCTTCTTTAATTCTGTTATTCAGGAGTAGAGGGATTGCTTTTACTTCTGTTTGCTCAATCTCCTATTCTTTATGTATGCCCTCTACTTTGTTCAATTCTGGGGTTGCACTGTTGGTTTAGGGTGGTCTTTTTTGCAGTTTTGAGATTTACTTAAGGGGGGAGCTGTGATTCAAAATCTATCTGCAGGTCCTGGTATTCGCCGACAAGTGTATGGATAATCTGAAACCCACTTTCCACTGCCTTGGAATTTGTCCGTGCAGTGGGGCTGTAGGTTTACTCCCTAAAATAAAATGTGGGTAGCGGAGGGAAGAGAATGGAGCAGACAGTGGGGGGAAGAGAGGGGCAGGGAGAGAGAGGGGGGAAACAGGTGAGTATACCAACAAATGAGAGAGAGACCTAAACTGAAACAGATAAAAACAATAGACCACAGCTATAGACTAACCAACTCCCATACAAAAAAATAAATACATAAAACATACAATGCTGCTAACATACAAGCTAATCAACCACCTTATTGGTGTGCTGTTCCTCTATACAAAGATATGGTTTACAGAGAGGAGAAAAGAGAAGAAAAGGAAGAGGAAAAAAAGAAAAAAAAAAAGGAACAATACAGTAGGAATAGAATCATGTCATTAAACTAACAGAACCAATACTGTAGGAATAGAATCATGTCATTAAACTAACAGAACCAATCGAACCACTCTGAGACTTTTTGTTTAAGTCCAGTGTCCTTTCTGCTCTGATTTCTAGCTTTCTTTTCAAGCTGGTAAATTAGTTCACAGTTAGGGTCAGTTGCCCCTGGTCTGCTGTGAAGGACAGTTCAGATCACCCTCCATTCACAACTCAAATCTGGTCTGTGTTTTGGAAGCTTGTTTCTCCCGTTTTGGTGTTGTTACCTTGAATCGCCAGCAGGTGGTGCTATCTCAGCTGCTCGCCTCAGATGGGGTGGAGCCAGACAGGGGTGGGGCAGAGGCTGGAGATGGAAGCCTGTCTCAGAGCACACGGGAGGAGACCCACGGCCGGCAGGCCTTCACGGTGGCAGCAGAGGTCGCAGCGATCCCAGCAGATCTTGCCTGCAGGGGCTTCAAGGACTGAAGTTGAGGATCGCCCCAGGCACGGGTGGCACGATGCGCTATGGCCACCATGGAGGCCACAGCGGCGCCGGTGGCTGCTGTGTCTGTGGGTGCAGTGGTTGTCAGACCGCTGCGTTGCCCCAGCGGTGGTGACGGCCAAGCTCCGTGTGAAGAGCAGGCTGCCGAAGTTGGGGTCTGCAGCCCCTGGGGAGAGAGCCAGAGACCCTCTGCATTCTCCTTTGCAGAGGGTTTCATAGACCAGGTTGCCCTGTCGCCATCTTGCTGGAAGTCCCTAAAAAAATCTTTCAAAAATGATTGTAGATAGTCTGACTCAGCAATTCTACCTTCAGATTAATCTCAAAGAAATAGTATGACAAGTCCAAGAATATTATTGGTGCTTTAGCCTAATAAAAGTGCTTTTAAAACATTAGTTAATTGTACCATAGAGTATTAACCCAATTAAATCTTATGTAGTCACTAAAAAGAGTGATATATATTCTCCTGAGAGAGGATTCCTCATGAATCTCTCACATTTCTGTCTTGAGGGTAGAGGCACTGAATACCTTATCTCCAAACTGTCTTTACAAGGATACTTGCATAGCAAACAGCCTTGGGAAAGAGAGACAGTGCTTTCCTCCAGAGCAGAGAAAAGGCATGCTTACTACCCAGTATAAAAGATTCAGGTTCTTTAAGATCAGAGTTCTCCTGTAAGACAACCCAGGGTGTGTGTGCAGGTGATACAGATTTTTCAGTTCAGCCTGGGCTTTAAGAGTGTCAGCTCAATGGTTCAGCCAACCAAGCCCCAGAGAGGGTAGTCTTGAGGGGCTGGTAAGCCTAGCCCTGGAAGTATTGGCTCAAATGGACTGGCAAGCCAGGCCCTAAGAGTGTTGCTGATTGGGTGGCCTGGCAAGCCCTAGCCCTTGGAGTGTTGGCTCTGATGGGCTGGCAAACCAAGCCCTGAGAGTTGATGCTGGTTCAGTGGGCTGGCAAGCCTAACGCCCGAAGTGTCCCAGCTTCCGAGTCTCATCTTCTTCCAGCAGCTCTCCTGGTTCAGCTGGCTCCGTTGGCTGGCAAGCCAGTCTCTGGGGTGCATGGTTCTCCAGCTCTGATGATCTTCTGCAGCTCTTTGGGTTGGGGATCTTCTGCAGCTCTTCTGCAGGTTGGGGTTCTCGTCTCTATGCCCTGGAAGAATGAGGGACACAGAGAACCAGAAAGTGAGAAAGCAGGATTTACTGATAGGACAGAAAAACTCCACAGTGGGAGGGGACCCAAGGGGGTTGCCAATTTAGAGCTGAAACCGGTGCTTATACAGTCCTAAGACTGAGCCAACTGTCTAGTACTAGCTGTGAGTGGATTGGTTGGCACTAGCTATTCTGATTGGACCAATCAGCAAGAGGTAGGGGCCTAATAATGCACTAATTGGTCAGTACTTGGCAGGGAGGTGATTTGTTGTTTTTTGATCCCAGCAGTGAGTACTTCAGCTCTAGCTTGAGAGTTTTGTAGGGAGCTTGTTTTCCAACATGAATGCACCAGCCTGTGAGACCTGCCTGGAGTTTGTAAGTTTGCAACATTGTTACTATAGGACCTGCCCTGTCTGCCTGCCTTGCCTTTCTCTAGCTATCTCCTGTTTCACAAGTATCACCTGGCCCTCTTTGAATGCTCTGCAGAATTGGGGCTCTGGGAATTGATGTAAGAAAATACTGATACTCTAGCTACTACTATTTCTGTGAGCAAGTCATTTATTTTTGACCCAGGAGTCTTGCATCTTTTTTCAGTGCAATGAACTGTACATTTATGTCCCTCCAAGTTCATATGTTGAAATCCTAATCCTCAAGACGATGATATTAGAAGGTGGAACCTTTGAGAGGTGTGATGGTTAATTTTAGGTTTCAGCTTGACTGGCCTATAGGATATCCAGATAGCTTGTAAAACATTACTTCTAGGTATGTCTATGATGGTGTTTTCAGAAGAGATCATTATTTGAGTAAGTAAACTGAGTAAAGAAGACCATCCTCATCAATGCACCATCCAATCTGTTGAGGGCCCACATAGAGCAAACAAGCAGGGGAAAGGTGAATGTGCTCTCTCTGTGTGAACTAGGACATCCATCTTCTTCCCTCAGGTATCAGTGCTCCTGGTTCTCAGGCCTCTGGACTCAGAACCAGACTTAAACTAGTGGTTCCTCTAGTTCTCAGGTCTTCATACTTAGACTGAGTTATACCATTGGTTCTCCAACATGCAGATGGCAGATCATTGGACTTCTCAGCTTCCATAATTACATGAGCCAATTCCCATGGTAAACCTTCTCCTCTATCTCTCTCTGTATTTCTTTCTATCTCTCTCTCTCTCTCTCTCTCTCTCTCTCTCTATCTATCTATCTAATCTATCATCTATCTATCTATCTATCTGGTTCTGAAGAACCCTGACCACACCAGTTCATGGTTGCTTTTAATTTATTTAACCAGATTCCCACAGATAGTTCCAGTTTTTGACTAGTATAAACAATGCTACAGTAAATCTTATATAGATGCCTTGACAGATTAAGAGAATATACCTGTCAACTAAATAAAAATATTCTCAAATCTGCTGAAGTGTTTTGAACACAGCAATTGATTAAGAGCCCGATAGTCTCATTTTACAACACTAAGTCAAAAAATGGTTTTAGGAAAGAAAAACAGTTAAATAGTGCGTGTAGCATGATCTCATTTTGAATATATGAATAAGTAGAAGTCTGGAGGGGAGTTACAGAAATGTTAGCAGTGGTTAATTCTGGGTTTTAACGTTTATTCCTCTTTATAATCTTTCATATTTTCTGACTTTTTTGTACTGTGCATGCATTAGTTTTGTAATCAGAAGGATAATAAAACCACTAAAATTAAGAAGCACTAGACAATCAAAGTAAGAGTAAAACATGAGATATAGACACAATATGACATCAAAAGATATGAACTAAAGGTTTCATGTAAAAAAAAAAGGTGACAGATTTTAATTAGTATAGTTTGATGCAGACTTTACTTTTCTTGAGTTTAGGGTAAAGAAATGCTTTTCCAGTAAAGCAGATGTGGGTATTAGCAAAAAGAAAAAAAAAAAAAAAGATGTGCATTTATTATTTTACACGTTTTGCATACTTATTTTCCCCTATATTTATTAATCAATTCTACTTCTTGAGTAACTACTTTCTATACCTAGTCTTGTTTTAGATGCCACACCAGTTTCACTATCAGGAACAGGTAATAATATGTAAAACATTTGCTTTACAGTGATTTTTACCTAGACGTTTCTCCGTTTGTGATTAGTTGAGGACTTTATTTTGTTTCATTGTTCTTTTGATCATTTTATTACTCATTATTCCATTTTCTAGAAGTGTGTGGATTTGTGAAAGGATGTGGACTTAAAATGAAGTGTCATCAATTTAGCCACATACTGATCAAATGTGTGTCTTATAGAGAATTTATAGTGAGTTCCCTGACACTTTAGCTGCTCATTTTTGGAAAGAACGCATATGTGTGCATTAGAAGATTTATCAATTAACAGATAGCTAGCAGTTTAATGGAAAGTTGTCCTTAGCACAGTTTACATGGAAATGCCAAAGCATATGACGACAGCACTGAACTTGCACATTTCCTGGTTAGCAATCATTGGATTAGGCCCTTGTGCTTATCCTCAGTAGTAGAGAGCTATTTTCTACTAAGATTTCTTTTTAAAAAAACTCTCTTTCTATCAGCAAAAAATGACTGTCCTGGTGATTTCCAGAGATGCCATCCTGTGTCTGCTCACCATGTAGTCCAGTATTTTTGTGTGGGTAATGTTAATGATTTCCTCTGACTCTGTGATAACATTTCTGACCTAATACTCTGGAATGAATATATCCTTTCAACTCACAGAAACACCTGGTAGACCAGGAAGCATTTTAATTTATTCAAGGGGAGACATTCAGTTCATGATGGGGGAAGTTAGTTAATTTGTTAAGTCTGTAGTGAGAATTTAAATGCTAACATTAGGCTTGACAGAATAGTTGATGATATTTGGTCATGTTTTGGCTTTCTAAAATCCTTTGGTTGACTTAAGAATAAATCATTACAGACAGGCCATTAAATCTTATGAACTATGAACATGCTTAATAGCCCAGTTTAATGAAATGCTGTGAGTTTGTCCATGGGCCATTGCTTTTACCTGAGCCATACCCACATTTCAAATATGGCTGACCATCTAAAAGGTGATTATGTCACGAAGAGAATAGAGTGACTGGTGCCTTTTAAAAGCATTTGATTGCGTCTGACCTTACAATAAAGTAAAATTTTGGTAATATTAAAGTAGATCCCCCTTATCTGTGGGAGATATGTTGCCCCTAGTGAATAGCCAAAACTGTAGATGGTACTGAATCCTATATACACTATGTTATTTCCTATATATACATACCTATGATAAAGTTTAATGTATAAATTAGGCATAGCAAGAGATTAGCAGCAGTAATAGGATAGGATAATTTGCTAGGCATGGTAGCGTGTACCTTCCAGCTACTTGGAAGGTAGAGGCGGAAGGATCGCTGGAACCCAGCAGGTCGATGCTGGGGTGGCCTTGAGTGTGCCACTGCACTCCAACCTGGGTGATGGAGTAAGACCCCAACTCCAAAAAAAAAAAAAAGAAAAGAATAATTATAGCACCATACTATAGTAAAAGCAAAATAAAGGTGACTTGAACACAGGCAGTGCAAAACCTCAACAGTTGATCTGACAATCTAGCTGGCTACTAAGTAACCATCAGGTTGTGTTTACAGCATGGATAAGTTGGCCAAGGGAGGACTCACATCCCAAGAGGGGTGGAACTGAACAGTTCATGATGAAAAAACTTGTGAATTGTTTATTTCTGGAATTTTCCTTTTAACATTTTTGGACCATAGTTGACTGTGAGTAACTAAAAATGCAGAAAACAAAACTGTAGATAAGGAGGGACGACTTTGCTGAGAATATTTGTCAACTAAGGAAACTTTTGGTTATGGTAACTGTGTGATTAAAGTAACTTCTGGCCAGCTGTGGTGGCTCATGTCTGTAATTCACAACTGAAGCAGGAGGACTGCTTGAACTCAGGAGTTTGAGACTATTCTAGGCAACATAGTGAGACCTCGTCTCTATAAAAACAAAATATGGATATTAGCCGGATATGGTGACATGTACCTGTAGTCCCAGCTTCTTGAGAGGCTGAGGCAGAAGGATGGCCTAAGCCCAGGAGGCTGAGGCTTCAGTAGCTGCAATTGTTCTATTGCACTCCAGACTGGGAGACCCTGACTCAAAAATAAAAAAAAATAGAGCTGCCGCAGGCCGAGAAACGGGCTGCCAAGAAGGTGTCCGAGGCTGGTAAGAGGAAGAAGAGGAGACTGAAACAGGCCAAAGAAGAAGCTCAGGCTGAAATTGAACAGTACCACCTGAAGAAGAAGAAAGAGTTTAAGGCCAAGGAAGTTGAGGCTCTGGGATCCCATGACAGCTGCAGCTCTGAAGTGGAGAAGGAAACCCAGGAAAAGATGACCATCCTCCAGACCTACTTCCAGCGGAACAGGGATGAAGTCTTGGATAACCTCTTGGTCTTTGTGTGTGACATCCAGCCAGAAATCCATGAAAACTACCACATAAGTGGGTAAGGGAAGATCAGCATTTTGGATGTCTTCATAGAATATGAGGCTTTAGCAAAGCTCAAGTTTTATTCCTATGAAAAGGTGTTATTTCTTTATATTACGTAGTCGGCCCCTTCACTTTTTGGAGAGCAGCAAATCTAGCTTATTTGTACAGACTTAGAGTTTTTCTAAAGATGTCCTCTTTTTGCCTTGTATTTCTTGAGGTATCCTTTTCTTATTTAATGGGTACATATTGTCTGTTTTCTCGTGTCATTTGGCTCTAGCAACATGTATATCAGTGTTGACCTTTTCTTTCTTAGGTCTAGGAAAAAAAACCTCAATTATCTGAAGAAAGAAAGGGATTAAATAATTTTTTTTCTCAACACTTTCTTGAAGGTCAGGGATTTATCTATGAAAAAGTAATAAATAGTTATTTGTAACCTGTGTGAAGCAGCAGCCAGCTTTAAAGTAGTCCATTCCTCCTAATAGTTAGAACAATGAATACTGGTATAATTGGGTTGCTTTTAGTTTCTCTTAATCAAAATTAGTAGACGATGGAATTCAAGAACTTGTTACATGTTATTATTTGGTGTACCAATAACCATTTAAAAGTAAAGGCTTTTTGTCATGCAAAAAACAAAACAAAACAAAAAACTTCTGACTTTATGGTCTATGAAAATGATGACTAAAAAGGTTGTTTTTTGTTCCCATTTATTTGATTTGCTTATTTATTTTTAATTTAATTTTTGCTAGATATGGTGTCTTGTTGTGTTTCCCAAGTTGGCCTCGAACTCTGTGTTCTAGAAACTCTTGGGTTCAAACATTCTTCCTGCCTCAGCCTTCTTAGTAGTTGGTAATAAAGGTGCGAGTGTCATTGTGCCTGACCTACAACATTTATTTTTAAAAAGCAACTCTAGTTTTCCCTAAAAGAAAACAATGATTTGTCTCTTGATTTTTTAAAAATATTTTTATACACAAGGTGACATATGTTCTTATCTCATAGTTTTTGCAAAAAATGGAAAGGAGTTTATTGTGTGGTTAATCATTGAGTTTGCATTTTGGTTTCACTTTTTAAAGCGGCTGAATGGTGATTTGGGTGCCTGGATCCTCTAAGACTATCTCTAAAAAGAGATGAACTCCAGCCTCATTGATTACCTCAAATGAGGCAATGCCACGAAGTAAACTTGCAAGTTACTATATATATGAAAATGTACTGCTATTGTCGTTTTGATTGATATTTATTTAGTATCTGCTAAGTGATTATGCTATTCTAACATACATGCGCATGAGCACGGGCTATTTAGGTATCATTCATTTTATAAAGACTTTATCATGGTTTCTCTATTCACTGGAAGCAGCGTAGATGAGGATGCTGCAGGGCCTAGGAATTTGATTTTGTTAAGAAGCAGCCCATTTTCTCCCCCCCCCCCCATTTTCTGGCCCTCCCACACCTACCCTGTTCTCCTTAAAAAATACACCTTATTCACAAACCCTCTTTATCAAGACTTAATATGTTGCAAGTTGACTGTATGACCTTTCTTGAAGACTCACTAATGAAAGACCATCAGAGACACACCTACAGGTAAAGAAAAAAAAAGTTAAATTTGATAGTTTGCTCCAGTAGGGACTCATGTATACCATGAATGACCCTAGGCATCTCCAAAGGGAAGTTTGGGAAGGGCATATCTAGGGTCTGGGGACTAGAATCAGTCACAGAATGGTCTTGGTGGGGATTGGTCATAATTTGTAAATTAGAGGCATCTGTGGTCTTATCTTGGAATATCTGGGTCTGAATATTAAAGAGCTTGCTGCTGTTAAGAGTTGGAACTTAGATAGTATTGCATACCACAATTTGGTACAGTTTATCAACTTTGTGAATCACAGGACAGTTTTGTAAGCTGTGAGTTCTATTTCCATTCTCATTTACTTTCTTCTGGTCATTCTTCATTCTAAGCTGAAGAGAGACCGTTATCTCTGTGACATAATCAGTTAAAACTGCACTGTTCTCTGGAGTCTGCTGATTAGAAGGTTGCTCTGAGAATGCCATTTGCAGTTGAACTAGTTAGTCTCTCATGTTTCTTTGGTTGCTGAATGAGCTATTGAATCATCTGGTATGACAGTGACTACATGGCAGCATTTAAGACTCTGGAGACCATATACTTGGCAACTGTAACACAGGCGAAACTAAGACAAGAATTCTTATAGTTTGATGCATGCCCATATGTTCCATAATCTGTTTGGATGATTCTCAATTCGGGTGTTGATGGGTTGACTTTGCCAGTTTCTGAATAATGAGCCCTTCCCCTGATGACTTGTCAGGAGTAAAGTTCTTGAGATGACCATGATTAAAAATGGAGATGTCTACTAATAGTTTATAACCTTGAACCAGCAGGAACAAAACAATGTGAAGCAGCACATGGCAATCAGTAGTTTTTGCCTCTGAAGAGGTTTGGTTTCAACAATGGGTAAAAGTCGTCTACCTCACATGGTCCTCAATTTTGGAGCCTAACAGTCTTGGAAATCATCATTTAGCCATAGTTGACTTCTTGGACTGATGTCCATGGTGCCTGGCAAATGCTCTTCTGTAGTATCAATAGATGAGGGTACCTGGTACAATCCTTTACTGAGGTTCTTTTGTTGTTTCTTCTAGAAGACTTAGTTCCTAATCTTAAACTTATGGTAGGACCTTTAGGTAAATATAAAGAAAAAGCAGAGACCCTTTTGCATGATATGCTTAAATGGCTCTGGTTGATTTTTATACTAGTTAACAATATTAGAGTGGGACTCCATACTGATTAATAATGTAAAATTGTTTTTATAAAGAGTCACTGATTTTCCTAGAATCAGTGTTATAGACTATGTTATAAACATGTTATAAACTATGAAGGTCTTGACAAAACCCTAGGCCTTTGATTTCTCCCAAAAAGTATACTACGAATGTTACCAGTTGACAAGTGTGCTTTAATATGGAGACAGACATATTTTGAACAGTTATCATATCATCCTTTTATATGAACATGAGTATGTTGCTTTCTATCGAGCATGAGACTATTGGAGCATATTAACTCATTTTACATATATAAGTACTCCTGAAGGTTTGAAACTTTCTTTTGGGTTTATTCTTGCAAAGCAAATAAAATTTATCTTATGGCAAAAAAACTTTTCAAGGCAACTGTGCCACCAGTTTGAGTAAACTTGGAAGATTCTGCATAGAGACTCACCTTAGAAAATGAATCTGCATGATTCCAACCACCCAACCACCTTAACGATTCCCCCCATCAAAGGGCAGGCTTAAAAGGACACAACCATGAGCAGCCAGTTGCAATTGCCTTACTAGATTCTGGCATGGCCATGTATTCTTTGAGCTATGGCCATTGCCATGTTTCCTGGCTTTGGCCCCCTTCCCTACCTTGGGGAGGTGAATCTCTTCTTTCTCTTTATCTCTGTCTAATTTATTTTATTTTATTTTACTTTTTTTTTGAGTTGGAGTCTCACTCTGTCGCACAGACTGGAGTGCAGTGGCCTCTCCCGGCCACCGCAGCCTCGACCTGCTGGGCTCCAGTGATCCTTCCGCCTCAGCCTTCCGAGTAGCCGGAATTACAGGCGCGCACTACCACGCCCGGCTAATTTTTTGATTTATTGTCGAGATGAGGTCTCGCCTGCCCAGGCGGATCTCGAACCCGTGGGCTCAGGCCATCCACTCACCTCAGCCTCCCAAAGGCGCGGGATTACAGGCTGAGCCACCGAGCCCGGCTTGTCTAACTTATTTTTAAAAGTAAACTATATTTTCCAATCTAAATCAAAAAAAGAAAATGAATGTAATTTTTTACTCAAACTAATCCTTTGTGTCTCTTAATTGGTAATGAATCCAGTTAGACACCCTCATGAACTCCACAAGTTTTATTCCCACTCAAAATTAACAAATATACTCAGGCCACCTTTAAAACTTAAAAAGAGAAAATGTTTAGACAACTTTTGATTAGTATTTTTTGATTGACGGATACGACTCAAAATTTATGTGTTGCTGATGTTTTTGAGCAGAGAACCTATATCTTGATCCTAATAGTTGTACAAGCTTACTTTTAATTCTGTGTTTTTCTTCTCTAGTTGCTCTCCACATCCCAAAGTGTGTCATTTGCTACTCAAGGGACAGTGTTAGAAAAATGTGAGGTTTTGTTCCTATTATATAATAACATGGAACCATTTCGGAAATAAGTTTAATCTTGGTGTTTGTTTGACAATGGGAGACCATTATTGGACTGTAGGCTCACATCTGTTAACCTGATACATGCTTTCAAAGGCATAATTTTTTGTATACCATTGATCTCCTAACTTTAAAATTGTGCCTCTTATCAGCAAAATATTTGGAAAATGTCTCTCTATAAAATGTGTGTATATTCCTTTTTACTTCAAACTGTATACCTATAGTATTGTCATTCTGTATATTAACTATTAATAAGTCTAATTTATAGGTTTTTTTATAGATTGAAATATAAACCAAAGTGCTGTTATTTCAAAATATATAATCTGGGGTGTGTAACCCCACTCTCGAAGCTGTAGTCTTACATTTCTGATTGTTAATACGTTTCCTGCTCTAATATTTCTTTGGGATACAGCTCACTTTCTATTATTTTAACACCATGGAGCAGTGGCTCTCACCTGAGGGGAGAGTCTGAGAGCAGGTGCCTGAGAACGGTAGTTTGAAAAAAAGACTGTGGGCAATCCTGATCCAACCCCAGGACCACTGCACTCACCACACAGCCTTCCCATCTCATGAAGATGGTGACTGGTGGTAACAACACGGCCCTCAAATTCCTAACCTAGGTAACAGAATGACATGACATACATTTTTCCCCCATACAGATTGTATTTACATAGATGTGGTAGCAAACACCAAGGCAGAATAGTCAAATATTTGGTGTCTTATTGGAAAAAGCTCATATGAAATTTTTTAAAAAGTGGGTCACATCTGTGTATATTTATAGCAGTGGTCACTGTGCAATGCCACCTGCAATTGTGTCTTGCTGTAAGCCTGTGGTTTTCTTGAAAACTTACAAATAAGTAAGTTTTAATTTTGTAAGTAGAACCATTTAAAAATGTGTTAGGAGAATCTGTGCTTTAGGGATTTTTATAGAGAAGTTCATTCTGTGATATAAATAGTCATTTTAGGGGTTAAGTCCAGATTTTTGTATCCTGTTGGCCTAATGAAATTCTCTAGCAGAGAAAATATGAGTCGATGGCAGAGAGGTGAGGCCCCAAAGCTTTCATTGTTACATGTAAGTTAGAATGGCTAATTGAAGCAAATATCCAGATAATTGGGACCAAACTTCTCTTTTTTGTTTGAAATATACTAGACCGAGTTATTAAAAACATTTCCTGAATCTATGCTTCTTTTCTTGACCACATCTCAACAACCATGAGCAATATTCCCGAGAGTATTCGAACAATAGTTCCAAGAAGAAGCCCTCAAAAAAGAGACCGGTGGTCATACATGTTTGGGAAACACTTTCTGCTTGTCCCTTTTGATGAGTCACTATGTATTAAAAGCTATGAAGCCGGGCTTGGTGGCTCAGCCTGTAATCCCGCGCCTTGGGAAACTGAGGTGAGTGGATTGCCTGAGCCGGCGGGTTCAAGACCCGCCCGGGCAACTTGGTGAGACCTCATCTCTGCAATAAAACAAAAATTAGCCGGGCATGGTAGCGCGCGCCTGTAATTCTGGCTACTGGGATGGCTGAGGCGGAAGGATCGCCGGAGCTCAGCAGGTCGAGGCTGCGGTGACCGGGAGCAGCCACTGCACTCCAGTCTGGGCGACAGAGTGAGACTCCAGCTCAAGAAAAAAATAAAAAAATAAAAATAAATAAATAAATAAAAGCTATGAGACGTCCCGCAGTGAGAAACACTTGTGAACTTAGTTTAACCCAGTGTTTTCTGCTATTGTCGTTTTGATTGATATTTATATAGTATCTGCTAAGTGATTATGCTATTCTAACATACATACGCATGAGCACGGGCTATTTAGGTATCATTTATTTTATAAAGACTTTATCATGGTTTCTCTATTCACTGGAAGCAGCATAGATGGTGGAGAGGTGAGACCCCAAAGCTTTCACTGTTACATGTAAGTTAGAATGGCTAATTGAAGCAAATATCCAGATAACTGGGACCAAACTGTTCCTTTTTGTTTGAAATATACTAGACTGAGTTATTAAAAACATTTCCTGAATCTATGCTTCTTTTCTTGACCACATCTCAACAACCTTGAGCAGGGAACCCTTTATTTACATAAAATGTGTTCCCTTACAGTACAACTGATGTTCTTTGTTATACACTTTGGGAAATGCTGGTATAAAGTGTCCTAGTATCTTTATGCCACAACTACTGGAGTTGAAAGTACTAGTTAATAGTTGCAGTGAGCTAAGGATGATGGGACAGGAATGTCCATATTCTCATGCTACTGCTGCTGGTAGGCTGTGAGATTTGCTAAGGGATCCTCCAGGCAAACACTGGACTTAGTAATAATTAGGCTTTACCCCCAAAGAGAAAAATAGCCTCCTGTGGACTGAGATTGACCCAATGGCTTTCCCAGAGTCTCCTTTTCTCTTGAGCACTTCTCCTATCCTGGTTTTTGCTGCTATTTGTTTTTTTAGTTGGAGTCTCACTCTGTTGCCCAGGCTGGAGTGTAGTGGCACGTCACGGCCACCCCAGCGTTGACTTTCTGGGCTCAGGCGATCCTTCCGCCTCAGCCTTCCGAGTAGCCAGAACTACAGGCACGCGCCACCACGCCTGGCTAATTTTTTGATTTATCGTAGAGATGAGGTCTCGTCAAATTGCCCAGGCTGGTTTCGAACCCCTGGACTCAGACAATCCTCTCACCTCGGCCTCCCAAAGTGCTGGGATTACAGGCTTGAGCCACTGCAACCGGCTTTGCTGCTTTTTAAGGGACTGAAGGGGGACAGGGTGGAACATTTTTTTCCTGAGTGTAGAAGAGATAGATCCCAGGGCTGTTACTGAAGGTCTGGTAAGTGGAGACAGGAGATTGGGTAGAGAGAAATCCTTGAGCTCCCCCTACAGGTGAATATCTGATTATCTCTATTGTGGCAGGAAACTTGAAAACGCTTTTTTTTCTTCTTCTTCTGGTTGGGAGACAGGGTTTTACTCTGTTGCCCAAGCTGGAGTACAGAGCAACCAATCACATCTCACCACAGCCTTGATCTCCTGGGCTCAAGTGATCCTCCTACCTCATCCTCTCAGTTAGCTGGGACTACAGGTGTGAGCCACCATGCTCGGCACAAAAATGCAATTTTTAAAAAAGATTTGCATATCATGGGGATGATGTAAATTCCATTTAAAAATCACCTTCAGTAGAAGCCCACACTTCACCATCATGCAATATACCTATATTCATGCACCCTTTGAATCTAAAAAAATAACAGAAAAAGATAATAATAACAAGAAAAACACAACAGCAAAAAGGAATCACCATAATATTTTAGTTCCCAAAGTAAAGATTGGTTATCTTTTAATATCAGTGTCTATTTGAATTTGGATGTTATTTTATAATTTAAATTGTGCCGCCTGTTGGCAAAGGATTTTGGAAATGTCTGTCTGCAAAATGTGTGTATATTCTTTCTTCAAAATGTATACAAGTAGTATCGTCGTTCTATATATTAAATATTAATAAAATCTATTTCTCGACAGCTATTGCAATATTTATCAAGAGCTATGTTTATGAAGGGCTATGAACTAGTCAAAATCTGCACTATTTTTATTGTATTTTTATATATTTAGGGGGTACATATGTTGCATAGTGCATAGTGGTAAAGGCTGGGCTTGTAGCATACCATCACTGGAGAGTGAACACTACACCCGATAGGGTATTTTCAACTGTATCCTTTTCCAATCTCCTAGCTTTTGTAGTCTCCAGTGTATATTATTCTACTCTGTAGAAACAGCCACGTACGGTCAGTGCAGATGACCCAATCTGTAAATACTATGTCTTACCTCCACACGACTTTGGCTAATGTGACTTTTATGAAGATTTTAAACGCAAACTCTTCTTCCTTTTTCCCAATTGGAACCATTGGAATACATTTATTTATTATGTTTATTCAAACAGCAGGCACTTCTCTGAAATGTCATAATATTCAGAGATGCGTCCCCTTCAGGATGTCTGTGGCACTTGTGATTCCATTAAGACCATTCTAGAATGTTGGCGGTTCTAAGTTTGTCCCCAAATGCATTGCTTTCTGTTTTATGTTTATGGCCAGAGGGGAAGCTGAGCTCAGAGAGCTAGGCCCTTGTTTGATTTATCTCCTCCCACAATGTGATTTGGGGAAAATCCTTTAGCTTCTCAGAGTTCCAGAGTTTTCTATATTAAAAATGAGACGCTACAATATCCCATGTTGGTCCCATGCTACCAACTGGGCTAATGGAAGGCCAGCTCCTCACGGGTAGCACATCAAGACACATTTATCCCCAAGTGTGTGTGAAAGGAGTAGACAAAATCACAGTATGATCATAGCACATCTCCTTAGAGATTCATATTTCTCAGAGATTTAGGAGGAGGCTATATTGTTTTGACTCTACAGCAGAGACAAATATGCTTGCAAGCAAATTAAAAAGACAAAGTTTTTATTTTATTTTAGAGTTGTGGGGTACAAGTGAGGATTTACTACATATGTAAGTTGCTTGCAGGTGAAGTCTGGGCTTCTAGCTGGCCTTCTCTCCTCCTGTTAGTGGACCAGGTACCCAATGTGTTGTCACCTGTCCTCTTCCCTCCTCTGTCCCCCCCTCCCCTAGCGGTGTCCAGCATCTGTGGATCCCACTTTTGTGCTGTGTGACCACTGTTCAGGGCCCGCTTATGAGTGAAAACATGTGGTGTATTCAGGTCTTTGTTTCTGTGATATCTCACTTATCACATCCAAGTTGCGTGTGCCTCCAAGTTGCTGCATCCGAGTTGCTGCAAAGGCCATGACTTTGCTCCTCTTTAATGGCTGCATAATATTGCATCATAACATGTTCTTTATCCAGTCCACTTTCTCTGGGCATCTGGCTTGCTTCTGTGTTTTTGTTCATTGTAAACAGTGCTGCGGTGAACATGCGAGTGCAGCTAAAAAAGACATGACGTTTTAACACAACACATAAGAGTGAATTTTGACGCTTCCAGCCGGCCCCAGCGCCTACGTTCCTGCCTCTTTACGGCTCAGGGTTGTTCCAATAGAAAGGCTTGAGATGTACACACCATCATCTTACTCAGGCTCCCTCTGGCGAGCTGCCCACCTCCTGTCCCTTCACTCTAGGGCGGTTACGTTTATTGCCCCATTGCCGTGTGCCGGGCTCGCAGCCAGGCCCCTTAACACCCGTGACTTCACTTAATCTGCACAGGAACCCAATATCGCACGAATTATCTCCACTTTGCAGCTGACAAAACCCAGACACAAAGGCTTGCAGGTGCAGGACCGGCCCAGCCAGTGAGTGGCGGGGGTAGGCCGTGGGAACGCTGGCGACACCGCCCCCTCGCGGCGAGGCGACGGGAGCGCAGGAAGAGAAAGGGAGCGGGAGGAACCAACTCGCCCCTCACGCTCAGAGCCTGGATTCTAAGGTCTGAGCAGGATCAGGGGTGGTAGGCCACGACTGCACTATCAATCCGCCTTTTCAGAATCCAGGAGATTCCACTGTGTAGCGTTTGAGATAAGTCCTTCCATTTCAAAGTTTTGCCATTTTGCCCAGCTGTAGTGAGCACAAGACCACCATGCACTTCAAGGCCGAGACAGAGGAGGTCCCAGATGGATAAAGTGCTTTGAGATTTTTAGATCTTTTGTGCTGCTGAGATAGAAAATAAAGAGTGAACACGATGTAGCTCAATTTAAGAAATATGTCTTAGGCGCTCACCGTAGACCAGAACTGGGCCCTCCAGCTGGAAGAGACACCGGTGCACCCCTCACTGGTTTTGCAGGATGTGATGAGTCTTGTGACAGACAAATGAAATCATGTCCTTTAACTTGGTATTTCCCAGTTCTGATTCTCAAAGGCGGCGGCTCCGTTTTTTTCTTTTGTTTTGAGGGAGGTGGGCAGGCTGTGCCCTAGATCACGGGTTCGATCATTTGTCAGGAACAGCATCGGAGGAGATCATGGTTTCTTTGGCGTTGGCTCTTCTCAGTGCCTGCAAGGCACTAAGACTGAGATGGTTAATGCATCGCATATTGCAACAATTCCCCTGGCTTAGCACCATGACTGCTGCTGGCCTTACCAGGGAAAATTGTGAGGAATTTTGCTTGTTTCAGAACTTTAGTTTCTCATTCTGGTCATCCCCTTGTTGCTGCTCATGTTATTGTGTCTCAGGGTTTGAAATTATTTGGTTTATTAAGGGAGTCTGATATGAGGTGCTGAGTCAGTGTCATCTTACCTCCCAGATACTGCCTGTGCTTCCAGGGGAGAGGGATTTAACGGGTTCTGGTCTCTTTATGAAGCTTTATCTGAAATTCATTTGGGTGCAGAAATTTTATGGGTGCAGTCAGATCCAGACACTGCTTAATGAAGTTCTGTGCAGGATGTACAGTGAATGATCTGTGTCTGATCCTCAGTCAAGCTTCTCTGATACACCATGAGCTCTTAGAAAAGCAGAATCTATGACCCAAACTCTAATTCATCCTTAGAGATACAAAGGCACATTCGTTTTTCTCTTTACTTTTTCTTTCTCCAGCAAAGAGTTTTAAACTGTGGTGACAGTACTTAGATGTGTACATTTTGAATTTGCAAAGTGTGGAGCATAATGTGAAATCATTAGCGGGCCAATGAATTAGAATATTTTTGTGAGGACATTCAAACATCTGTAATATTACCTCATTTATTCTTGTGTCAACTACTGCTGAGAGTAAGTCAGTATCATAATCTGTACTTACCTTATTCTACTCTAAAATAACACAAATTATGTTCCACAGCATATACTATTTACACTTGTATTATCATTCCCTTTTCTTACTTGGGAACACTGAAATTTAGGAAAGATAAGTAACTTGCCTGATTTCAGTGGTGAGTCTAGGAAGGAAACTCTTATATTTTAACAAGTAGCCCCAGGTTTTTTTCATTAAATGATTAGGTTCTTTGCTATCATGTTTTCTGTTTTGGTTAATAGGCATGTTGGTTACTACTGACATTTGGTTGTCACATCTAGCTTGCTGTTCTTAGTAACCTTCCAGTAGGCTCTGGGCACTCAAATATCTACCAGTGCCCAGAAGCTAATGTAAATGAGTGCTTTGGGCTATCAGAACAGGGAGTGGTGAGGACTGTGGCAAACTGGAGAGCTATCACTCTACATAAAAGGAGGTGTCCTTACCTATTTCCACTGGACTTGCTTGCCTGGTATTGCCAAATCTCTTAAGTTTTAAGAGGAGCCAGAGATCTGGATTTTATGTGAAATCTCTCTCTTTTAAGTGTTGTCAACCAAAAAAGCTTTTATTTTTCCTTTAGAACTCTGCAAACCAAACAAAATATACCTATCAGGTGGATTCAGCCCATCACTGCTAGTTGTGACACAGGCTTGATTTTCATTTTCTTTGGAGATACAGATGGGTGGAATAAGGTCAACATCATTTACTCAGACGGTAGATGCTTCTTTTCTTGATGCCAGCAAGTCTAAGGAAAGCAGAGAGCTTCACTGTGGGTTTCCAGGTGGCTTTAGTGTGAGCTGTTTTGGAATTTTCTGAAATGAGGGAGACTTCCTTATACTAAGGGGCTGACCACTGAGCATCATGGCATACTTAGGTGTGCATTGTTTAGTATCTTTTTTGTTCTTCTTTACTTCTTCATTTCTTGCCCCTCCCTGGGATTTCATTTTCGGCTGAAGATGAAACTGAAATCAGTAACATCTGCAAACTTCCCTGATAGAAGGCTTTAGAAGTGGGTCAGGTTGTTTGAAACCACATTTCTTTTCGTTTGTGTGATCTATGGATTTTATTTCTTCAGTTTCCTGTCCCAGCAAACACAGAAAGTGGAGAAATAATTTGATTCTATGTTCTCAGATGTTCTTAGGTGTATTTCATGTTCGTTTAGCTCCGTTTTTGAATTTTAATCAAACTTGGCCCAAAGTGGCTATGTCACTTTTATATGACCCTTGAAAAAGTAAGCATCATTCTGAGATTTGTCTTTATTGTAAAGAAGTTCAGATCTTCTCTGTATGTCTAATAAAATTCCATCTAGACTATCATGTGTGGTGACCAAGAGATTCTTTTACTATATCAGTGTAATGATTTGAACATTCTTGATCCTTGGAGGTATGATAAGAAGATGGAAATACATGCTATAAAGAAGGGTCAGAAACAATAGAATTATAAGCTATTGCTTATTGATCACTTACTATTTGCCAAGCTCTATGCTAATAATTTAGTCATCGTACATTATTGCACTTAATTCATTAAGCCATATTTAAGGTACATGTCAGTCCCACTTTAAAGATGATAAAACCGAGTCTCAGAAAAATGCTATACCTTGCCCGAGGTCCCATGGCTATTCAGTGGTGGAACTTGGATTCAAATTCAGGTTTATTTGACTCTCAAATTTCACTTTTCTAACTAAAAATCACGTTATTTAGCATCCTCATCAAAGAAAAGATTATTTCCCCTGCTTCAGGAGCTATGCAACAGAATAAGTTAAGGAACTAGAATTAGTTGTAGTGAGATGTAAAGATTAGTCTGTGCAATTAAGATTACACAAGATGCTTAGCAGGCAAACAAGAGGCTCACTGGTCTTACTTAGTGGGCACTGAATGACATGTAATTCCTAGGATTGTTGGAAGGTTAAGCCCTGGGAATGCTGCCAAGGGTAACACACGTCTTTTGCTTGACAAGTAATGGATGAGTGTAGCATTGGTGAGAATATCCTGCTTTCAGCAGTCTGTGTCATTGATATTAAATGACCATTGGAGGGAGCAATGCTAATGATAGAAATGTGACCTTTTGGAGAGATAAACTTGAATTTGAATCCAAGTTCCACCACTGACTAGCCACGGGACCTTGGGCAAGATATGGCATCTTTCTGAGATGGGTCATGTTTATTGACTTGGCATATGTTGAATCATCCTTGCATCCCCGAGATAAAACCCACTTTATCATGGTAGGTTATTTTTTTAATGTGCTGTTGAATTTTGTTTGCTAAGATTTTGTTGAGGATGTTTGTGTCTATGTTCATGAGGGATATTGGTTTGTAGTTTTTGTTGTTTTGTGCCTTTTCCTGGCTTTAGTATCAGGGTGATACTGGCTTCATAGAATAAGTTAGGGAGAATTCCCTCTTGTTCAGTCTTATGGAATAGCTTCAGTAAAACTGGTACCAGTTCTTTGAAATTCTAGTAAAATTAGTTTGTGAGCTATCAGGTCTTAGATTTTTTTCTGTTGGGAGACTTCTTTTAAAAAAAAAATCTATTTTAAATATGGGTACAATTCAGGGTAAGGTATACAAATGCTCATTATGCAGGTACCCTGGTTGATGAGGTGTGCACCCTCTCCCCCTGGCAGTTTTCCTCAACTGCCAATCCCACCCCTCCTTCCCCTGGCAGTTTTCCACTACTGCCAACCCCTTTCTTATAGTATTATAATTGTTCAAAGTCCGCTTATGAGTGAGAACATATGGTACTCTGTTCTTTGTTCTGTAATGGATCCATCCAAGTGGCTGCGAAGTTCATATGTCTGTCCTTCTTTATGGCTTTATAATATTCCATTGTGCATATTTACCACATTTTTTATCCTGTCCAGGCGTGGTGGCAGTGCACCTGTAGGTACAGCTTCTTGGAAGGCTGACGCAGAAGGGCCTAGCAGATTGAGGCTGCAGTAGCCGTGATCATGCCACTGCACTCCAGTCTGGGTGATAAAGTGAGACTCAGACTCAAAAATTAATTAATTGAATTTAATGGCTGTCTTGTGTTTCAGTAGATGAATGCTCCTTAATTTGTTTAACCAGTCCCTATAAACAAATACCGAGAATTAAAACAAAACAAACAGCCCATTAAAAAGTGGGCCAAAGACATGAATAGACACTTCACAAAAGAAGATATATGGGCAGCCAACAGGCACATGAAAAGTATTCAGCCTCATTTCATCATCAGAGAAATGCAAATCAGAACCACATTGAGATGCCACCTAACCCCAGTAAGAATGGCCATCATTAATAAAACAAACAACAACAAATGCTAGTGAGGATGCGGAGAAAAAGGAATGCTTTTACGCTGCTGGGGGAATGCAAACTAGGCCAACCTCTTGGGAAAACAGTGTGGTGATTTCTGAAAGAACTAGAGATTGACCTTCCATATGACCCAGCAATCCCCCTATTGGGAATATACCTGGAGGAACTCAAATCATTCTACAAAAAAGATACTTGCACACGCATGTTTATTGCAGTATTGTTCACAATAACGAAAACATGGAACCAATCGTGCTTTTCTAGTTTTATTCCTGTAGTTTGAGAAAGTGCTTGATATGATTTAGATTTTTTGAATTTATTGAGATGTGATTTATGACCTATTATATATTCTATCTTGGAGAATGTTTTATGTGCTGATGAGAAAAATATATAGCCTGCTGTTTTGGGGTGGAATGTTCTGAAGATGTCTGTAAGCCTTTACTCTAGGGTCTTGTTTAACTCCAATGTTTCCTTTTGACTTTCTGCTATATAATCTGTCTACTTGCTGTAGGTAGTACATTGAAGACTCCCATTAATATTGTATTGTTCTCTCTCTCATTCTCTCTCTCTCTCTCTCTCTCTCTGTGTGTGTGTATCTAATGGAATTTGTTTTTAAAGCTGGGGGACACTGGTGTTAGGTGTATATATACTTAAAATTGTCATGCCTTGTTGGATTAATCCCTTTATATTATATAGCCATCTTTGTCTTTTTTTAAAAAAATTATCTTTGTCCTTTTTGATGCTGTTAATCTAAAGTCTCTTTTATCCGATGTGAGGATGGCTACTACTGCTCATTTTTTGTTTTCATGTGCTTGTAATATTTTTTCCCACCCCTTTACTTTGTGTCTTAAGTGGATCTCTCTAAGGCAGCAGATATTTGATTTGTGTTTATTGTGTGTTTTCTTTTCCATTCTGCCAGTGTATATTTTTTTAGTGGGGCATTGAGACTGTTTATGTTCAGAGTTAATAATGATATGTAAGGTACTATTATTTCATCATGCTGGTTGTTATCTAGTTGCTTTATTTATTTATTTCTTTACTGTGTTGGTGTTTTATAAGCCCTGTGATCTCTATGATCTCCAGCATTTTTCTACTGGTGTGTTTTGACCTTTTGTTTCAGTTGGTAAAACTCCTTTTGGTATTTCTTGTAAAGCTGGTCTGGTAGTAACAAATTCCCTCAGTGTGTGCTTCTCTGAGAAATATTTGGTTTTTCATTTATGGAACTTAGTTTTGTGGGATCAAAATCCTTGGCTGACTGCTATTCTGTTTGAGAAGATTAAAGATGGGCTATGTCATCTATCCCTTCTGACTTATAAGCTTTCTTCTGAGAAGTCTGCTAGGTATACCTTCTTAAGTTATTTGACGCTTTTGTCTCATTGCTCTTACAATTCTTTTCTTCACATCAGCTTTGCATAACCTGATAATTATATACCTTAGGGATGGCCTTTTTGCAATTATTCTTATGAGGGATCTTTGGGCTTCTTGTATCTGGATGTTACAAGGCCAGAGAGATTTTTCCTCCATTATTCCCTCAAATAGGTTAGGAGTTTTACATAATTCTATATTTATTGGAGATTTTGTTCTGTTCTCTTGATTCTTTTTTCTTTATTGTTGTCTGATTGGATTAATTCAAATACCTTATCTTCAAGCTCTGAGATTCTTCCTACTTGTTCTAGTCTCCTGTTAAAACTTTCCATTGCATTTTGTACTTCCTTAAATAATTCTTTCATTTTCAGAATTTCGGGGTTTTTTTTTTTTTTTTGGTCTATCTCTTTGGGAGAATTTTCATTCATGTCCTGAATAAGTTTTAAAATTTATTTATGCTGTTTTTCAACTTCTCCTGAATCTCATTGAGGTTATAATCAACCTTTTGAATTCTATGTCTGGAATTTCAAATAGAGTGTTGAAGAACTCTTTTTTTTTTGCATTTTCAGAATTATTTTTCTGGTTCCTTCTCCTTGGGGTAGACTTCTTATTTTTCTTTGAAGTGGCAGGGGACTGACATAGGCACTATAGGGTTCCCTTTGTTGTAGATAGCCTTGGTGTCCTGTGTTTCCTCAATTGCCTGCTGTGGCAGTACTGAGCTGGCTACCTGCTCAGGCTCAAGGTGTCCTGAATGACTGAGGTGGCTTGGATAGTGGTGTTATCTGGGTGTGATCAGAACTTCCCCAAAGCTGAGGCATTATATCAGATGTAATGGGCTGAGCCAGTTGACCTCCAGCCAGGAGACGGCACTTGAGGAAGACAGCACTTGAGGAAGACAGCCAGCTTGCATTGGTGAACTGGGTATGTATTGTTCTGAGCAGTGCCCAGTCAGTCTAGGAAGTAGGTGGGATTGTGCTTATTATCGAAGTTCTCTGTTTTAAGCCTTCAAGATGGAGTGTGGGAGAAAGGAGCTCAAGCTCCCCACCTACGTGTACTTTTGGCTACCCCAGTGAGGATTGAGAGGACTCCCTGGCCACTGGGGTAATGCTGTTTTCCAGAGGGGGCACAAAAAAAGTTTACCTTGGGGGTGAAAGGTTGTTACAGCAATGGATTCCACTCAGTTCTCTTGCCTTAGCCACAGGCCGTCTCAGTGCCTCAGGTGTTTTAACAGTGGCCTGCCTCTGCCAGGAACTGTCTGCCACTGCAGAGTTTGCCCTTGGGGCCTCTTCCTGCTTTCCTAGAAAGCAGCCATCAGTCAGGGTTGAGTTATTGTGATATGGTGGCTGGAGATACTCAGGGCTTTTTTTTCCCCTGTACCACCCATGTAGGTTTCAGCAAAGTGTGGCTGTGGATAAGGCAGTATCCTGTGAGGGACTATAGTCCCACAAGATTCAGGGGGCCCTCCAAGTCTGTAGCAGGAGCACAGCATTCCCAGATTCCTTTCACTCACCTTCCCCACTGAGGTCTGTGCCATGAAGCAGGTGAGAGTCTGGCTAGTTCTAACTCAGGTCGATTTATTTTTATTATCACTTCTTTAATGGCTCATAGGCCATGCTGCTTGTTTCATTCCTTTCTGGATTCTGAGGAAACTCTATGTTGGTTTACGCCATAGGAGAAATACATTCTAGCTGCCTCTTGTTGACCATCTATATATATCCAGAGACTTGGAATTTAATATTTATATATTTTGGTCTCCAGCAAGTTGTTGCTGTCACTAATCACTTTGAATTGAGCTTCATCTACATAGTCCCATTTGGATTCTAGAGTTTTGTAGCACATTGGTCATGGTACATGGCATTTGTGAACAATATAATCCAAATATTTCATCTTTGGCATTCAAGACCTTCCATGATGTTCTATCTCAAGACATGGGGATAGTTAACAAGACAGGCACCAAGATCTGTGGTTGAACCTATTTCACGTACTGTTTGTACTTCCCTTTTACATGGCAGTTCTATGGTTTGAACATTTATTTCAAAATAAATCGAAAATTGTTTGCTTCCAAGCATGTTGACAGCCTGCTGTGATGAATATAACTGGAAAATAGGAAATAATAAAGCTATTGTCTTAATACTTTTCCTTTTTGAACCAGTCATTAAGTTATAGCTTTATCAGTTTTCACTTGTCAATTGTTTGCTGTTTGTTAGAATGATGACAGTTTCTAAAGCCTATGGTGGAATGATTTATATATATTTTCTTTATGGGATGCACTTAATTAGAAAGACATTAATGAAGTTAAGGTGAAATAGATGTTTCATGACCATTGATTTTTTTGCTAATAGCAGTTGTTAACATATGAAGCTAGCAAGATAAAAGAAACAAATACTTTTAAACTAACAAAATATTGGAAGAAATTCCAGATTGGGTATATTGGTGATTGCCAGCAATGCTCTTTTTTTTTTCTGAGTTGGAGTCTCACTCTGTCGCCCAGACTGGAGTGCAGTGGCCACTCCCAGCCACCGCAGCCTCGACCTGCTGGGCTCTGGCGATCCTTCCGCCTCAGCCTTCCAAGTAGCCGAAATTACAGGCATGCGCTACCATGCCCGGCTAATTTTTGATTCATTGTAGAGATGAAGTCTCGTCAAGTTGCCCAGGCGGGTCTCGAACCTGCGGGTTCAGGCAATCCACTTACCTCAGCCTCCCAAAGGCGCGGGATTACAGGCTGAGCCACCGAGCCTGGCTAGCAATGCTCTTTTGTAATGGAGTTATTGGGTTATCATCTCAACCTTTGCTTCCTTATGGGATATTAATGCAGTAATTTATTTAAGCTTTTGGTAAGTAATTCAAATGGCAGAGAGGAAATAGGGAAAATAAACACTCAATTCCCCCTCGGAGTGCACTTCTGAGGCAACTCTGTATTGACAGATTTTTCTTTTATCTTTTTAGAAATTATCTGTGAGCACATATGTGTGTATTTATAGCATTTATGTATAATATATTTATCTATTATACAAAGCTACAGACTTATTTATCTTATAAACATCTATCTTTGTTTTCCATGAATAGGATCATAATGTTTTCAGTTTTCCTATAACTTGCCTTCTTTTCACTTAACAGGACCTCTTTAGCATATTTTTCTACTATTGTTATTATTATTATGGGATGGCCAATAAGTGTACTCAGATATTGAAAATTCCTAAGTGTGAAAGGATAACTAAGGAGTGTATTGGTACCCCCACAGACCTATGGACAAGTACTTTGCTTTTGCTTCCTGGTAGACTGGGGGCTCAGGTGTGGTTAAGCAAAGCCTGAATACAATTCTCTCTACATAATATCTGTTCAACCTTGAGAAAGTTACCTATCTTTCTTTGCTTAGGTTTGGTGTAATTGTAAAATGGGGGTAATAATATCAGTTTCCTAGGTTGTAAGGATTAAATAACATGTAAAGTAGTTAGCATAATTTCTGACACATAGCAAGTGCCCAATAGATGTCAGATATTGTTATTATTAAGGTTGAAGTGAGTTTTAGCTTTGTATTTAATTTCTGTGAATTTAAATATAAAATTATCTTTTATGCATTTTAATATGGGTATTTTAAGGTATCTGACTTCATGGTCTACTTAGTTTAAAAGAACAAATCTTTAAAAATCAAATCAGGCTAGTCCTAACATGCCAGTCAAATTTGAAAAGGTTCATTTTTATGCAAATAAACTATCAACCTACTAATAAGTGGTATAAAATTTGTATATAATAATTTATTTTACATGTTTAGAAAGGTAGAGAGAAATTGAACGGGATATTTAGAAGACTAAAAAACTAAAAGAGATAAAAATTTTTTTAATGAAAAAAGTTAAAGAAATTGATGAACCTAGGTCATGGAAATTTAAGGGATGACTATGGCTATCTTCAACATTATGAAGTTTGTCAGAGAAAGAAATATACATGGGGAAATAGAGTCAGACTCCCACTGGAGAGAGGTAAGGAAGAAATTGTGCAATGAATGTATCAGCTATCAGGAAAGGTTGAGGAGGCTCTTGGGCATTTTGGGGCCTGTTTTTAGACACGCATGCGTGCGCATGCACACACATGCACGTGCTTCCCCCTCCAGGTCTTCTCCCCCCTCCGGTGCACTGCACTGTGCTAAGAGGCTCTCTTGCTCTCTGGCTTTCAGTTGGCCCAATGGCAGGTACCAGTAGGAAGCTGGAGGGTGATAGAAGAATCAGGTCTGCTGTTCATTCTGCTGACTTTCTCCTTGTAATTGGTGTGGCTTCTCTTGTTCTTTATGACAGATCTTGCTTATTTTCTCAGGGTATTTCTATAATTACTTTATCTATCCATTGGTTCACTGTCTGCTTACCTCATCAAAACGCAAGCTCCAAAAAGGTACAGACCTGTCTATGTTGCTCACCCCAATATCTTCAGACTAGCACAGTATGTGACCCATGGTAGATACTCAATGAATAATTATTGCATAAAGGCATGAAAACACACATGCCAATGGTCTTTATCAGTACTTTCTATGCTTAGTCTCTTTGATGTTGTTGAGTCCTTGTGGTCTCTCTAACTAGACTATACATTTTCAGAGGGCAGATGATGTGTATTTAAAAAAAAATTCTCCATAGTGCCTAGGATCTCATAGAACATACCTAAGCAGTCAGACCTACTTATGGATTGATTGATTAACAGCACATTTTATATTACCAAAATTATCAATTAATTACTTCAATAAATATTTATTGAACCTCTCCTATGTGGCAAGCATTGTTTTAAGTTCCCCAAATACACCACTGAGAAAACAAAGATTCCTGGGATCTTTGAGAGAGAGACAGACAATATGTATAACAATAAAAAAGTAGAATATATAGTATACTAGGTGATAAATACTGTGAAAAAATGTAAAAAAAGAGAGCAGAAATTGCTAAGGAGGATAGAAAGACAGGCAATGAAATGGAAATCCTGATAAAAATAGGATGTCCAAAAATTATGAACTTCATAGCAACTTGGAGGGACTTAGAGTCTATAATACTGAGTGATCTTTTACAGAAACAAAGAACTGAGTATCACATGTTCTCACTCATAAGTGGACCTTGAAAAATTGTCATAATACTATAAGAAAAGGATTGTCAGTAGTGGGAAATTGCTGGGGGGAGGGGGTGGGATTGGCAGTAGTGGGAAACTGCCAGGGGAGGGGGGCACACCTCATTAACAAAGGTACC
Source organism: Carlito syrichta (assembly GCF_000164805.1). NCBI lineage: Eukaryota > Metazoa > Chordata > Mammalia > Primates > Tarsiidae > Carlito > Carlito syrichta. The sequence continues at coordinate 756,829 of NW_007258217.1, read as the reverse complement.
TGCATAATGAACATTTGTATACCTAACCCTGAATAGTACCCCACATCTTTAAAATAAAAAATCAAAACATTGAAAAAAAATAGGATGTCCAGGGGAGACTTACTGAGAAGGTGATATTTTAGCAAAGACCTGAAGAAGTTGAAGAGTTGGGCAAACTGATATCTGGAAGAAGAGGTTTCCAAGCAGTGGAACAGGTAAACACATGTTCAAGAACAGCAAGAAGGGTCATGTGACTGGAACAGCATAAGTGAGGGGAAAAGGAGTAGGAGCTGAGGTCTTCAAAGTAAGGGGACGGACCTGCAGGTCTTTGTAAGACTTGGGGTGCTGTTGCAGAATTTTGAGCAGCAGAGTGACATGATTTGACTTCTGTTTTAGAAGGACCATTTGCTTCTTTGTTGAAAGGTTCAAGGGGGGAGGCAGGGAAATCAGCCAGGTGGCCTCATAGCAATCTAGGTGAGAGGTGGTAGTGGCTCAGACAGGGTGACAGCAGGTGGGAGAGGTGGTCAGACTCTGGAGACTTTCTGAAGGCGACTGTAGCTACTTGACAGCAAGACAGCATAAATTTTATTTCTAAATTGGCACACTGGAGCAGAGTAGGAAAGTATCTTTGGCAATTGTGACTAGCACACCTCTGGATTCCTCTCATGAAATATAGTGCTATAATCTCTTTTTTCTGATTTTTCTACCCTTCACGGACAAAACTGTGCTGACAAGTCTTTGAGGGAGCAAAGATATGCAGAGGAAAACAGTTATCTATTCACTTCAGTTTGGGGAATGCATACCAAGCAAGCATACTTTTTATTTATTTGATTTTGAATGGGCTAATGACATCTTCTTAGATAATCTAGGGGCCTCTAAATTTAAGAGTCTCTATAAACAATTTTTAAAAAATTCTATATGAATATTGAAATTTCAAAATTTGATTTTGAAATTCAAAATCGCTAGAGATTTCACTTAATCTCATATAACTGTAAGATGGCATCATGGATAGTATTCTGTTTGATCTACGACATTATAGTATGACAAAATTAATTTATTTGTTGATTTGCTTGAAAATTAAAGAAAGAGTTAAGTTAATGACAGTCCCTGAAAAACTCCCAGGCTAGGTGAATAGCCAAGGCCAAAGCACTGAGGTGGGGATTTCATGACTGTTAATATAAAACCCCAGGTCTGTCTGCCACTGCATTTAGAATAATGACTCTGCTTTAACTGACTGCTCTTGGATGTTCACGGCAGAATGCAAGAGGCTGTGGATAGATTGGTGGACTAGTGTCTCTACCTCAAGCAAATACTCCGGGACTCAAAATATTGGGGTCCCCAGTGATACTCCCTCACCTACTTAGTCATTAATTCATGATGGTTCCTCTCTTAAATGTCTTCCATATTCACCTGTTCTTTTCCAAACTCACAATGATCATTTTTCTAGGTGCTCAGCATTTTTCTAGGTGCTCAGTTTCTACACAGGGATTGTGAGGAAAGTCATTCTTTTTTCCTCCTTTGTCTGGTGTTTCCTAGTTTATCTTTTGAAGCCACAAAGAACAAACCTGTGCTCCCCTCTTCCTTTTACATGGCAGTTGCTATGGTTTGAATGTGCTCCCCAAAGTTCAGTGTTGAAAACTTAATCCCAATGCAACAGTGTTGAGAGGTGGGACCTTTAAGATGTGTTTAGGTCATAAGAGCTTTGTCCTTATGAGTGGATTAATGTCATTATTTCAGAGGTTGGTTAATTATGGTGAGAGTGGATGTGTTATAAAGGTGAGTTCAGCCTTCTCTTGCTCCTCATGCTCTGCCACTCTCTCGCTTTTCACTATGGGACGACAGAACAAGAAGGCCCTCACCAGATCCTGGCACCTTGATATTGGACTTCCAAGTCTCCAGACTTGTAAGACATAAATCTTTGTTCTTTAAAAATTACCCAGTCTCAGATATTCTGTTCTAGCAGAATAAAATGAACGAAGAATGCAGTCTTCAAGTATTTGTAGACAGCTATTGAATGATCCCTTTGAACGTTTTGTTCTCCAGGCTGAATCTCTCAGTTCCATCTATGAGTTCATCTCCCAGTTCATCTATGAGGCGTTTTCAGTTCTCTTCTTTGTTGCCTGCTTTATGCACATGTCTGAGCTTGTCAAAATTCCTTAAAAATTAGATGCTTAGAACTTAATATGTGTTCCAGATATGCCCTATCCATGAATCTCTAGGATGAAAGTACTAAAAACTCCCTTGATCTGAACACTATACTTTTAATCAGTGAAGCTAAAAATTGCATCATTTTGTCTAGCACATGTATCTTATAATTAATTCATATGTAGCTTGCAAAGAGATAAGGCTCAACCTTGCTCAAAAGTGAGACATATTTAACTTAAACTCAGATTGTACTATCTGTGTGTCTTTAGGTAAATTATATTTAACCTCTCAGAATCAAAATTTTCTTAATTATAGAATTGTACACATAATCTAATTTTTCTACTTGGTTGTTGTAATAATTAAGATTATTCATGAAAGGTATAATGTTTTTAGCAGGAATTTAATGATGTGAGATAGCTCCTTTCTAGGTATCCCGTAATTTATTCTTTATGGTCCACTTGCCAGTCAGTTAGTCAGTGTATGAAAAGAAGAAAGCAAAAAGTCATCCCAACCTGCTAGGTAGTATATATATTGCCCAGTAACCTTTGAAGAAGATTGACCTTGCACAGCATATTTGTATTTATTGCCCTCAATAAATACATATACGTTGAATGACCTTATGAAATCTTGTTTCAGGTAGAAAAGATGAATTGCTTGTGGATTGGTTGGTGAAACCAATGGGCAGTGGATCTTTTAGTCTGCCTTTTGTAGAGCTGGCTGTCTGCTTATCTTTATCACAGTTTTAAAGAGTTGGCTAGATGATATAATGAATGTCACTAGTAAATTATAAACAAAAGGGTTGCTGTTTTCAGGGCTGTTAATTTAGCTTGGCCACTAGAGAATCATTTAGTACTTTGGAATAGATAATTTGTTAAATGACACATAGGAAAGTTAAAAAAAATTAATGTTTCTCTCCAAAGAGTAATTTACTCCTTTTTTATATTCAGACTAAGTATTTGTTCAGAGCTTTGAGTTTTTTTTATAAGAGTGAAGCTATAAAGTAACAATATAATCATCTCTTTATTTTCTTATGTAGAGCAATAAGACTTGAGGAAGGAACTTAATATTGAGAATAGATACTAGTACACCCACAGGGATTTCTATAGATAACAGAAGCTTGAAGCTTGCCAAACCGAATATAAGAAATCACAGATGACATGTACAGTGTTGGAAGAATACCTGAATTTGCGTAGAACCTTGTCAGATAAGTGACAGCTAAGCCTGCTGAACTTTTTATAATCAAGAGCAATAAATGGGACTGCCAATGTGAATTTTCATCCTGGTTCCTTGGAAGACTGTAATTCTTTCAACTTGGTGAGATGTGGTATGTAACATAAGGTGCAGAGTTTCTTCCCTCAGAATAAGAGATTCTTGTGCTTCTGTATCTGTTCTCCCCTGTCTGAGTATATAATGTCTGTGGTGGATCATGAGAGACCGTTTAGTTTGCAAAGAACCTGAAGTGGAAGAAGCTGTGGGTATCTACAGGTTTTCAGACCTGTCCAGACTGTTTAACTACAAGGGAATGTATCAGGCAAATTAAAATGCTAACTTCACAAAAGCACTCAGTCAAAACAATTTAGTATCAAGCTCACCATCTTAAATAAATTTGGGCAACTAAAGAGGTAAACTTTAAATTAGTACAACATAAAGCCTACATAACTTCCTGGGAGTGTCAGACTTGTGGGACTCACTGTGAATATACAAGAAAGGCAATACCTTAAGATCCAAAAGGAAATTCAATGCAAGTTACAACTAATATGGTATATTGATCATAACAAATATGGCACATATTTAATAAAACAGGCATACAATGCTTACCTATTCAGCTATTTCAGTGTTTTTCCAGTCTGTATTGAAAATCTCATCTATTAGTTCATGAGAGAATACTCTGAGAAGCTTCATCATCAAAGAAATTTTTCACCAGGGAAGTCTAGTTTTCAATTGTCGTTTATTGCCATCAAATCTTAGCCTAGGCCTAGGCCTCTCGTGATAGATGGGGTTTACAAGGACAATGCTCCTGAACCCAGAAATCCTCAGGAAACATTATAGTGACCATTTATTCTGATTCCCAAGTTAGATGCATGGTCTAATGACTGAGAATTATATTGGCATTTGGTTTTCTTAGGAAAAAAGTACCTTGGAAAAACTGATTGGAAATCATTGGCTTGGAGAAACCAAGAGAGCTTGCGGTCTTCAACATTTCAGTAAGTCTGTGCTGCTAATTAGATACACCAGTGGGTACTGGACCAACCTCTCTGCACTGGAACCTTTGTTGTCTTTGTGCTCTTTTCTTCTTCAGTTCCTGGTCTAGGCTTTGTGGATGGTGAGGGAGCCAAATAGAGCTAGCCTACCTTGGGTTCATCTAACTCCTGGCTTTCTGATACATCCTTGTGATACTTCCAGCTCCTTTATTGTCTCCATTTTGGCATCCTCTTTGTGAACAGCTATTTAAAAATCAAATCAACCACAATGACATACAAGCCTTACATGGAGATTTACCAATTTAGGAGCAATAATTGTTGGAGGAAGAAACACAATGAAAAAGGGAATTGAGGAGAAAGATCACCAAAGGGTGAGTAAGAGAAGATCATAAAATAGGGGGAGTGAGGGTGATTTTAAGATCATGGCATTGGGGTACACAGACTCAGCTTCCTTTGGGACAGGCCTCATAGTGTAGTCAGACACTGTCTCCTTCAAATATGGTGGCAGCACTTGACGCATTCTAAATTACAGGCATCCCTGATTTTTATGCCAGGAGAGACTTTCTCCAATATTCTGCAAGAAGGCCAGATGGTCTTGTCATTGCTAATCAGCGGATCATGGAGCTCTTGAGAGCATGCTGAGGGTTCTGGCTTTAGCTAATTAAGGCAAGCTCCGAGTCAGAGGCAAGAATTAAGCAATCAACTCCTTTCTCTAATTCTTATACATTTTGGAAGTGTGCCCATGATTAGCTCAGTCTGAAAAGCCTCAAAATAGGAAAAAAAAAAGTGTTACTTGGATTAAGCAAGGAATTATAGGAAAACTCCCACATATACTTGGAAAGAGAACTTAAATGAAATGCCTAATTAGGGCAAGATAAATAAAACCAGATAGAGTCAAATCCATAATTTTTTTGTAGGAGGAATATTTATTTCTATTAATAGAAGTTGTGAAGGTTGTAAGAATTAGGTGGAATCTGGTGGCCTCTAAGCTGCATTTTAATATTTCATACAATATTTGAAGAAAATAAAGCCACTATTAGTCAAGCGGATCTTTTAAATGATGTAAATATTATTTTTTTCCTGTGGTGAAATAGAATGCACCAAAAAAGATATTTCTCTCCTTCAGCATTTCTCATGGTTGTTATTTCTATATCCATAGCATCCAACAGGGTGACTACCATATAGTGAATACTGAAACATGCTTGCTGAGAAAAAGGAATGAATGGTAGATTTTCAACACAGTTCATGTGGTACTATTGCTGCTATATGGTTATTGCAGGAAAGTTATGGAGCCTATTTATTAGTTTGTCTCCTAAACAAATAATTGTTGATTGCTTACTATGAGTCTAGGTACTGGGTTCCGGGGATAAGATTAAAACAGACAAAAATTCCTCTTCTCTGGAAGCCGATAATCTGCTATTTTGAATTAGTATGATCTTTTTAATTTGTGAGGATTGTTGATATTGATTTTTTTGGACTCACAATCCAAACATGTGCATTTCCTTCATTTTCTTGTCTTTTTGCTCTACTCCCATTACCCTACTTTGGAAATTTCTTCAATCCTCAAGCAATTTACAAAAAGGAAGATGCTTCTGTTTCTTAGGTCAATGCCCTGTTCAAGCAGTGAGGCCAATGGGGAGGACACAGCAAGACAGTGAGCGTCTCTGTAACACATGATTTCTCACCCTCTGCTGGCCTAGAAAGAGTTGGTAAGAAAAGTAGGTTTGTCCGACCTATCACCATACACAAAATTTAACTCTAAATGGAACAAAGACCTAAACGTAAAACATCAAACTATAAGAATCTTAGAAAATGCAGAAGACACCCTTATGGAAATTGGAACTGGCAACCAATTCCTGATCAAAACCCTAAGTGCCCATACCATAAGAAATAAGATAGATAAGTGGGACCTCATCAAACTGATGAGCTTTTGCAAAGCAAAACAAACCATCAAGAGAGCAGGGAGACAGTCCACAGAATGAGGAAAAATATTTGCCAACTGTATATCTGACAGAGGTCTAACATCTAGGATCTACAAGGAGCTCAAATGTGCCAAAAGGAAAAAAAAACCAAACAACCCCATTAAAAAGTGGGCAAAAGACATGAATGGACACTTCTCAAAAGAAGATATACGGGCAGCCAACAGACACATGAAAAAGTGCTCAGCCTCACTCATCAGAGAAATGCAAGTCAAAACCACATTGAGATACCACCTAACCCCAGTAAGAATGGCCATCATTAATAAAACAAACAACTGATACTGGCGAGAATGCAGAGAAAAAGGAACCCTTCTACAATGCTGGTGGAAACGCAAACTAGTGCAACCTCTTTGGAAGACAGTGTGATGGTTTCTGAAAGAACTAGAAACTGACCTTCCATAGTAGCATTTCTATACATTCATAACAAACTTCCAGAAAGAAATCAACTAAACTATTCTATTTACAATAGCTACAAGAAAAAAAAATACTGAGAAACAAATTTAACCAAAGTAATGAAAGATCTCTACACTGAAAACCATAAAACACTGATTAAAGATGTTGACGAATATAAAATAAATAAAAAGATATTCCATGCTCATAGACTGGAAAAATTCATATTGTTAAATTGTACATACTACTCAAAGTGATCTACAGAGTCAATGCAATCTCTACCAAAATACTAATAAGATTCTCCTCAGAAATAGACAAAACAATCCTGAAATTTGTATGTAACCACCAAAGACCTCAAATAGCCAAAGCTACTGAGCAAAAAGAACAAAGCTGGAGGAATCATACTTCCTGATTTCAAAATATACTGCAAACCTATAGCAACTAAAACTGCATGGTACTGGCAGAAAAATAGGCATATAGACCAAGGAACAGAGTAGAGAACACAGAAATAAATTCACACATGTACAGTCAACTGGTTTTCCACAAAGGTGTTAAGAACATACACTAGAGAAAGGACAGTCTTGAAACTAGACCTCTATCTCTCATCAAAAATCAATTCAAATGGATTAGAGTTAAACATAAGATGGAAAATGATTTTTAAAAAAAACAACAACTACTAAAAAAAAAAAAAAAGGAAAGAAACACTCATGACATTGGTC
>NW_007258217.1:708395-749396 GCF_000164805.1 Carlito syrichta | reverse complement strand
TCACAATAGCAAAAACATGGAACCAACCATGTTGCCCATCAAAGCTGAACTGGATAAAAACATGTGGCACACATGCACAATGGAATATTATGCAGCCATAAAGAAGGACAAACATATGGACTTCGCAGCAACTTCGATGGATTTAGAGTCTATCATACTCAGTTATCCATCACAGAAACAAAGAACAGAGTACAATATATTCTCACTCATAAGCGGGCCTTGAGCAATTATCATAATACTATAAGAAAGGGATTCGTAGTAGTGGGAAACTGCTGGGGTGGGGTGGAGGGTGGAGGGTGGTGGGATTGGCAGTTGAGGGAAACTGTCAGGGGAGGGAGGGGCACACCTCATCAACAAGGGTACCTGCATGACGAATGGTTGTATACCTAACCCCGAATTGTGCCCCATATCTAAAAAAAAAAAAAAAAAAAAAAAGGAGGTTTGTAATAGCCAAGGCTCTTTCAGATGTGTACACTCAAACTAACCCTTGTTTTATGGAAATTCTTTCCTTTGGCACGCAGCCTTTGTCTACAGTACAACTTTCTGACAAAATTATCCCAAGGCTTTTTTGCAAAGTGGTGCAAGCTCTAGGCTTGTATTGGCCAATGTGGTAGCTACTAACTATATGTTTTGGACACTTGCAATTTGTCTGGTGTGACTGAGGAACCGAATTTTGAATTTAATTTAGTTTAAATTAATTTAATGCTAACTTAAAAACTGATAATTCAGTTCTGGAAATATTTTTTAAATGTGTGGAACAACTTGGTATCTATGTGAATCTGTTTTTTTCTTTTTCTTTTCTTTTTTTTTTTGAGTTGGAGTCTCACTCTGTCGCCCAGACTGGAGTGCAGTGGCACACTCACAGCCACCCCACTGTCAACCTGCTGGGCTCTGGCAATCCTTCAGCCTCAGTCTTCCAAGTAGCCAGAACCACGGGCATGCACTACCACACCTGGCTATGTTTTTTTCACTGTTAATTTTATGAAACCTAAATATAGGTTAAGTATTTCCAATGAAAATTTAGTGTCCAAATTGAGATGTACTTTAAGTGTAAAAAAACACCACCTTTCAAAACAGTACAAAAATGTAAAATATCTCATATACAGTTTTAAAAATATTGACTGCTGGTTGAAATGAGAATATGTTAGATATATTGGATTAAAAAATGTATTATAAAATAGATTTCTTTCTTTCTTTTTTTTTTTTTACTTTTGAAATAAATCTTCTAGAAAATTTAAAACTGCAGGTGTGGCTTGCATTGTATTTCCTTTAGGTAGTGTTGTTCTAGACCAGTGTAGTTTCTCCTCAATTACCATTTTTCTGTTTTTCCTCAGTGTAAAGTGATTATCATAGTTCCTATGCAGGGAAACCAGGAGGGCCTGATATTTCAGTACTCACTGAACCTTCCTTGTCTTGTCAGTTAAAGAATTCTGCCTGCCTTTTTTTCCTTTCTTCTCTTCCTTTCATTTTCTTCATTTTTCTCCCTCTACTTCTCCTGTATCTGCTGACCTGCACAGTTTCTCCTGAGTTATATTACTTAACTCATGCTCTTTCTGTTGCCTAACCTCGACAACTTTCCTCTTTTCTATATATCATAGATTTCTCCATTGAAATTTCCCCTCTGACACATAGACCTTGTAGTTCACCTTATAATGTTGCAATATTGAATACAGGCTAATGTTTCCAGGAGGGAATAGAATAATTACAATACCATATTAAAAGCACATTAATTTGTTGCTGTCCACATTTGTTCTAAATTATTAATTATTTTCTTAAATGAATTTCTCTTCCCTTATCAGAGATGTGACTGTGGAGTGAGCAAACTGATTGTGGGGAAAAGGTGAGTTTAAAAAATAACTTTACTGTCAGTAGTATGGATGAACAAGTGCATGGTGGTAGAATGAACAGAAATAAGCAAACGAAGGAGAGGAGTTGTTTTTTGGGCAGAAATAGTAGAACATCTTGAATTGAGCGTATTAATTTAGGAGTGCTGGCTGGTGTGAAGTCAAGTATCTCAGGAGGCAGCTACAAATGGAAGCCTAGTGTTGTGTTGCCTGATATGGTAGCTACTAGCCACCATATTTAAATTAAAGTTAATTATGTGCATGCATAGTAGTCACATGTGACTAGTGGCTACTGTATTGGTCAGCACGGATGAGAACATTTTTATCGTTACAGAAAGTTCTATTAGACAGTTCTAGTCTTAGAATTGGGTCTGGTTGTGGTTGGAAGATTTGGGGGTCATTGACACAGAAAGGTACTATGGTTTGGATATGATTTGTTTGGCTACTCCAAGTCTTGTGTTGAAATTTGATCCTCAATGTTGGAGGCAGGGCCTAGTAAGAGGTGTTTGTGTTATGGAGGTGGATCGCTCATGATTGGTTTGGCGCTGTAATGAGTGAGTTCTTCACCTGTTAGTTCCTGTGAAAGTTTCTACAAGATCTGATTGTTAAAAAGAGCCTGCACCTTCCCTCTTTCTTTTGCTTCCTTTCTCACCATGTGATTGTCACATGCTGGCTCTCCACCTTCTGCCATGAATGGAAGTTTCATGAGACCCTCATCAGAAGCAGATGTTGGTGTCATGGTTCTTGTACAGCTTGAGGAACCATAAGCCACATAAATATTTTTTCTTTATAAATTACTCAGCCTCAGGTACTCCTTTATAGGAATATACAGGTACTAAACCAAGATGATGGCTGAAATTGGGAACTAGATGAAATCACTGAGGTGGAGAGTGTTATGAGGGAAGAGAGATAGGATTTAAGTGGGATGACTGTGTGTGTGTATTTGTATGTGTGTGTGTATGTGTGTGTGTGTGTGTGTATGTGTGTTCGTTGCCTGGCTGGAGTGCAGTGCACAATCACATTACTGCAGTCCCAACTTCCTAGGCTTAGGCAGTCCTTCTGGCTCAGCCTCCCAATTAGCTGGTACTATAGCATGTGCCACCATTCCTGGCTAATATTTTGAGATATATATATATATATATTTTTTTTTTTTTGTAGAGACGAGGTCTTGTTATGTTGCCTAGGCTGGTCTTGAACTTCTGGGCTCAAGCAATCTTCCCTCCTTGGTCTCCCAAAGTGCTGGAATTACAGGCATGAGCCACTGTGCCCAGCCAGACTTCAGTTTTAACAGAATGGGTGGAGAAGAGGAGCCGATGAAAAAGACAATTTACTTTCTTTTTTTCATTGTTTTGCAAAAAATGAAAATAAGTTTTTATTGGCTAGGCTGTGAAACTTCTTACATAATGGATGTTGAGCTACTCTTTCTGAGAAGCAAATTAGAGTTGCATCTGCTATTTTGCACTATTCTTACTACAAATAATTAAAATATATTACAAAGAAAAAGGAGGTTGCCTTTTTTCTTGAAGTTTGACTTATTGTTGCCCTGTGTCACTTCGTTTCTCTTGCTTTTCCAGTTCAGCAGAAGCACATACTCATCTCCTCAAAGGAGTTATTGATCATCTTATACGTTCCTCTATTTGGCACTCAGTCATGGACTCTTGCCAGACTTGAAGCCTCAATGGGCTCGATGGCTTCTCATTCATCTCTGTGTTTTGGTTATCTACCAGAGAGCTAGACTTGTATTAAGCACTCAATAACTTGTTTATTGATTACCTTGCTCTATTCCATAATATATTTGAACTGACTAATAAATAAATATGTGCTGAGTGGTGTTGATAAATTTCTACTTTCTTGATGAACAAAACATGCATCCAGTTGTATTAGTTTTCTAGGGCTGCCATAACAAAATAGCATCGGTAGATTGTTTAAATCACAGGAATTTATTTTCTCACAGTTCTGAAGACTAGAAGTTCAAGATCAAGGTGTCAGCAGGATTATTTTTTCTAAGTTTTCTCTCCTTAGCTTACCGATGTCCATCTACCAACTTGCAGCCTCAAACTCCTGGGCTCAAGCCACCCTTGTCTCTCAGGCTTCTGAGTAACTGTGACTACAGGTGCAAGCCACCACACTTGGTTAGTTAAAAATTTTTTTGTAGAGACAGAGTCTTGCTATATTGCCCAAGGTGGTCTTGAACTTCTGGCCTCAAGCAATCTTCCCCAAAACGCTGGGATTATTGGGGGTAAGCCATCATGCTTGGTCATTTTATTAAAAGATTGAGGAGATTTTGTCTCGGAAACAACTATGATAAATAACTTAGCAACAAATGGAAACCACCTCTCAGAAGAGGTTCTCAACGATTCTGAAAGCAAGAGATTACTTTCCAGTTGGAGTAGTGAGGTGCTTTTAGAGCAGATGCATTTATTGGAAGGATCTCATCAAATATAAAACACAGAAAATTTATCAAAGGCTAACAGTAGTTCCCCCTTATCTCTGAGGAATACATTACAAGACCCCCACTGGATGCCTGAAAACTTGGATTGTATCAACTACTGTTTACTATTTTTTTTTCCTGAACATGCATAACTAGGATAATGTTTAATTTATAAGTTAAGCACAGTAAGAGATGAACAGCAATAACTAATAATAAAAGAGGACACATAATATACTGTAATAAAAGTTATGTGAATGTGGTCTCTCTCTCTCTCAGAATAGCTGACTGAACTCTCCTCTTCTACTTTTATTCTGTGGTTGACGGGGGTGAAGCTACAGAAAGTGACAGTGCAGATAAGGAGAAGACTATGACAATATTTGTGGAAATTGACTTCTTCCTGTGACATAAAGGGTTTGTGTAATTCAAAGAACGGCTCGTTTACTCAAACAATTTAGTATGAAAAATAAACATGTAAACATCAAAGCAATGTGTTTGTCAGTAATATTTCTTCGCTGATTTGGTCATTAGCCAATATTATTCATAAGTTACAGTATTTTTGTGTGTGTGTTTGTGCATACAGACATTTGCTGCCCTTCATCTATTCAAAGTGACAATCTAAACCAGGTTGCTAGTTGTATGTTTATACAATGAAAATATTTATTTTTATTTCTTTGAGAAGGGTACCAATTTCAATTAAAGCTCTTCAAATCTGAATTGTATAATATGTAGTTCATTTTGCTAGCTGGAATCAAAATTGTTTCCTTTGCCAGGAGTTTGTTCCAGAAAGGCCAATCATTTCTTCCACCAACGATTTCATCTTTGTTCCCACATATCCTTCTTCAAAGGCAGTCTGCTCCCTTGCCTCCTGATGAGTAGATCATGTGATTGTTTTCTTCCTTCTCCCCTTAGAGTTAACTGGCCCAGGGAATGGCAAAATGGAACCAATCAGATTCTTTTCTATAGAAGTTTGGAATGGGACTCAGATTGAGTGGGGTGGGAGGAGGGATGAGGGAGAGAAGAAAGAGGTAGCAATGGAAGACCTGAGAGACGGAGCTTTCCGTCTTCCTAGTTCCTCATACCAGTTTTCTTGAAGCTTTATTTTACTTTCTGTTCCTGAAATTTATTAACTATTCTTTCAGCCTTCCAATAACGCCTCTTGTTCGCTTAAGGTCACTTGCCCTTTTAAGAGTAGATTTCATGAAGGTGATGGTATAGTGGCTTCACCAAGGTATTTTGTGTGTGTGTGTGCGTGTGTGTGTGTGTGTGTAATTTGTACAAGGATTGCTACTTACTATTAAGTTTAGATGACTGATTCTTCATTGAGTGATCCCTTTTAGGATATTGGAGTGATAAATAAAACCATTAATAGCAATTGAAGAATAAACAAATGCATGACTACCCACAATGTGCTGAATGCTATAATCATATTTCAAATGCGATATGTCCCTCAGTCTTAATAAAATCCTGTGAGATAGATACTATGATTGTCTCTGCTGTGCAAATGAGTAAATGGAGACTTGGAGGTGAAAGGAAAACCTCTTTTCTAACTGTGCCCTTTCGTTTAGCATGATGTTATGAGAATTGATGCCCAGAGCTGTAACAGCTACTTTTTTCTTTTTTTTTTTTTAACCACAAGCCAACAATCACGAGAACGTGATACTAACACACCGAGGAGCAGGAGAATGGAAAGATTTGAGGACATTTATATCACTGAACTACTAAATGAAGCTCAGCACCACCTACCGCTAGATGTCTTGTTAAAACACCTTTTTTTTTCCAAGTTTGTACTAGTCTTAATTAGGTTTAACATTTTTGAATTTAATGTATTTTCATGTACAGTATATCCAGAGAATACTAACTGGTCCAGTTTGGTTAAAGTTTGGAGTACTGGAAAGTCAGATGAAAATAGTGAGTTAAGAGGGATTGTAAAAACTCTACCTGGCAGATTTAGAACTGTGTGGTTGACAGGGAGGATCCAGTGTCTATTACTAAGGAGGAAATTGGGAAGATTAGAGTTGTGTATTATAAGATTCTGGCCTGGAGGCTTCTAGTTTCAGTATAAAGGAAACTGGAACAGGCTTGTAGACAAAGTAATAGGAGCCAATAAAGATACAGACACTGCAGATGCAGGAAAGAAAAAGGTGATTAATGGAGCACATTTTACAGTGGTTGGTTGGGATGGTATCATGAGACCAGTAGACAGAATAGCTATTGAAAATTGAAGACAGGGGATAGAGGTTGACTAAATTAGTAATTTTTAGATGGATGTAAATATATGGAGGGAGCTGAGACTGGATGATATCAGATGCCAAAAGCTTAAGAGGAACAGGTAACTTAGGAGAGTAAAAAAAGAACGGGCTCCTTAACCTTTAAGATCGTGAATAAACAAATTTTAAAAAATTCCTCAAAAACAAAAAAACCAAACAAAAGAATGAAAAATTTCTTGGGTTTCTGTTTTGTGCTTATTTTATCCTGATCTATATTGGTTGTTGTGGTAGCCATCCTTTAATTTTTGCCTCCTGGTATTCACATCCTTATGTGGTATCCTTTCACATAGAATCAGGGCTGTTCTGTGTGACCAATATGATATTGTGGAGGTATCAGTGTGTGATTTAAGAGACTAGGTGATAAAGTGAACTTCAGTCTTTATCTTGTTCTCTTGGAAAACTTGTTGTCAGAGAAGCCAGCCACCATATTTGGAGGATGCTCAAGCATCCATGTGGAAAGTCCCATGTATAGAAAAACTGAAGCTTTCTACAAACAGCCAGCACCAACTTTTAGACATGTGAGTTAGCCTTTTTGGAAGTAGATCCCCCAGGAAAGTTCTCAGATAACTAACACCCCCAGTCAACATCTGAGTGCAATGTCATGAGGAATTTTGAGCCAGAAGTGCCCAGTCAAGCTGATCTTGATTTCTTGACCCACAGAAACTGTGAGGGACAATAAATGTTTATTGTTGCTTGAAGTGACTATGTTTCGGGGGTAATTTGTCATATAGCAATAGATAAATAGTACAGTTATTTGCAGTTTTGTATCTGTAAACTCGATTGAAAATTTTTTGTGGGTAAAAAATAGCTGTTTTTATGTTTCCTCTTTCGTATTATTTCTAGTCCATTGCTTGACATGGGCTTATTCAAGTGAATTTATAAGCGTAGCTTACTTTGGAAAATATAGCAGGGGATCTAAAAACACAGAGTAAGGGAATGAGGGGTTAGTCAAACTTAGCTGTCAGTTAACATGTTGCTGCTATGTAACTGGTTACGTATTATGTGAAAATAGGTAGACTCAAAAAATTACTAAATGACAGTAACCAAAAAGACCTATGGAGGTAATAAAACTGAGAAAGAATAGATATAAAATCAGTGGCTTATTAAGGAACCTACATTTTGCCTGATTGAGAAAAATAATTCTTTATCTGATTTTGGAAAAGCTCAAGAGTGGTAAACTTCTGACATATCATAAAAAGGGATAGTAGAGTTGACTGGCAGAGTCTGAAAAGCAACAGATGCAATGGTAATTCTGATTTTGGTAAAAATGGCAAACTTAAAAAAGTAAAGTTAGAAGCTTAATTCCTATAATTTATTAAAATAATAAATTTATAAATTTTACAAATTTATAAAACCATTAGGCAACAATTTGACCACAGGATAGACAAGAACTTTCTAAGCCTAACCAAAGGAAGAACACAAAAGGAAAAAAAACTAATTGTAATAATAAAAATTTAAACTGTGTAAGTCAAAAACATCGTAAGGTGAATTAAAATACAAACTGGGGGAATATGATAGCACATATAATATTAATGTCAGTGTTCTTGTATTAAGAGACTTTACAGATCAGTAGAAGAAATTTTGAAAGACACTTCAATATCATAAAGGCAAGGAAAGACCAAGAGTACTTATAAAAATAAAAAAGATCATTTTTGTCTAATAGTTATACATATTATTTTAAAATAATTTTAACAAATTTGTTTATGTTGTGGTAAGATATTTAGTTAATCTGATTATGTTGTAGTGGGATATTTTTATTTAATTTGCTCTTAAATTTATTTGTATTCATTTTTTAAACACTGGAATGTTTATCAATAATTTGATTTTTATTAAAAAAATCATCTGGCCATTGATCACACCACTGATTCTAATCTTCTCAGGCAAACCATTTCATTTTTACTATTTTTGTGTGCCAACACTGTTCTGCTACAGCTCTAGATACGTAATCACTTGTCATAATGAAATAAAAAGTACAAGTGAGGGCTGTGTTGGAATTTCAGACGAGATTGGGTGCATTCAGGGTGGTATGGCTGTAGACTGTGTTAGGATTTCAGAGTGAATATCAGACAGGCTTTTTCTGACCTTGTTTAAATCTCTCTGATCCCACAAGTTACCCAGAAAACAAATATGCCTGTCGATTATGAACCTTAAGAATTTAGGGAGCATAATTGGTGACCAGGGACTTTCTGTGACTCAGTAAAGGGACTGGCGTGACCTTTGGAAGTCTAAAATGACTCCTGGGTGATGACAAGTTCCTCACTGAGGCTGACTCACCAATAAGCAATGTCACACAATAACCAAAACATGGACAAGGCTGCAGTACCCTGATCTGTGGCGTCTCTCTGCTTCCAATTTCCTTGTGCATGCTGATCACTCTACACCAGAAACAGAAACCAGTTTTCTTCACTGTGGGCAGGGTCCTCGAATAATAGCAGCTGATTCTTGGAAGGCCTCCATGTGAAGGCGAGAGTCAGACAGAGTGGTCAGAGAATTGAGCAGCTTCAGAAAGATGAGCCCCAGGAGTCTGTGTGAGTCTGGATTAGTCTGGATGAGGCTGCTTAACTTGGACTGCCACACTTCAAGGATCTGCTCAGTCAGATTTTCCTCAGGGCTGACGCGTCATCTGGAGCATCGTAAGGAAACAGTCAGCTGGAAAAGAGTCCCTATGAAATGCCTGTTTAATTGTGACTGTTTATAATAAATAGGAAAAGCAACTCTAAGAATGCAGAACAGGGAGTTAATACTCCTATATCCTTCCCAAGGACTCAGAACAGTGCTGGTGTCTGTGAGGGCCTCTGGTTCTGGGTGGCGATGCTGTTGCAAGAGAAGGAAAACAGAAAGGAAATGGTGATGGAGGAGGAATAATCCATCTGATTCTCAGGGCTCTGTGCTTAGGACATAATTTATTACCATGGTGTCTGAATCTCAGGATGAGAGATGGATAATACATGGATACCCTGACCACATCTGCATGGACTTGCTTAGCACTTCCCCTGCCCTATGTGAACCATCATTTTGTGGGGAATAAGTGGTGGTGAAGACATGGAGGAAAAAAGTTCTCCTATCCCCCGATCCTGGGCTGTGGCAAGGGTAGAGTCATCTGTGTGATGCTCTCCTGGAGGCTCTGATATTGGAGAAAGGTATTGCCTGTTTGACTTTCTGTCTAGTTTTCTATTCACCTGTTCCTATTTCCTGTATCTTCCTTTATTCTGTCTCTCTCTCTTTAAGAGATAGGGTCTTGCTGCACTCCAGGTTGGAGTGCAGTGGTGTAATTATTGCTTATTGTGACCTTGAACTCCTGGGCTCCAGTGATCCTCCCACCTCAGCCTCCCAAGGCACCGGGATTACAGGCATGAGCCACTGCGCCTGGCCTTCCATTCTCTTTAATATAGAATCTTTGTTTTCTACATTATCTATGAAATCCTTGAAAAATTACAAAAATTTAAATGCATGGCTCGCAACAAAGTTCTTCAATGCTTGAAGATAAATCACAGCTGAGTTAGTGAGACGCTTCATCTTTTCATCAGTAATGTGAGAAATATTTATTGAAATGGGTATATTAAAGCCCACAAAAATTACAGAAGTTAAATAATTTAAGTTTTATGGCCTCAGGTACTCCCAAGGGAGCATACCCACCAAAAGTTCTAGGAAATGGTGACTGGCACAAGTTAGGTAGCAAATCAGTGCTCTGGGAAGACAAGTAAAAGATATAATTGTGAACCTGGACAGACTTTATGGAAGAGGTGGTAAATGATTTGGGCTGGTGGACTGGAAACATGGGGAGTTTCTGTGAGAGGTCATCTTTTGTTGTGAAGTGTCTTCCTTTTATGTCAGTGGGGGTAAAATCTAGACCATAAAGCCATGGTAAATACCCTGTCATCTAGGATTCATACCAAAAAACAAAATGAAACACAAGCAAAAACCTCAAATACTGGCTGTGTACTTTCTCGGGGCAACACAGGTCAGGGAGAAAGTCCACAGCTACCATTGCAGTTCGCTCTCTCCTGTAAGCACCTACTCCTGGCTAGAGGTCAACTGGCATAGCCCATTATATCTGATATAATACCACAGCTATTGGGAAGGCCTGATCTCAGACCTCAGCTAACACCACTATTCAAGTCTCTGTGGCCACTTCAGGGCAGTTTGAACCTGTACAGGTAGCCAGCACAGCACCCCACAGCTGACAATTGAGAAACTCACCATACCAAGACTATATGAAACTAAGGAAACCCTACAGAGTTTATACCATCTCCTGCCAACCTTATTGGAGTGGGTGCTTACACTTGATGCTGTGAAAATCAGAGGATGGGTCAGCTCAGTTCAGCTCTACCTAACGTTGTCTGCCTCTCAGGGGATTAGAGCACATCTCATGTCATTGTGTATCTTGCTGACTAGTTCACAGTCTGAGGTATCAAAGAGCTTTTCCAGAGGGTCCTCTTGCGATGTTGGTGTCCAATTCTTCTCAGACTCAACCCTTGTTTCTCTACTCCACCAGATTCCATGCAAGAACTCTCCTGCACTAGACCAAATTGTGGCAGCCCATAGAGCAGCCATACCCAGAAGACACTGGGCTCTCACAGGTTACCACTCCCAGGAGGAGACAGGGGAGTGCACATTAGGGGAGCACACTGAGGGATAGATAGATAGATAGATAGATAGATAGATAGATAGATAGATAGATAGATAAAGCAAACCAGAGCACAGGCTTCTTTATGCCACAAATCCTCCATCCCAAGGGAAGTTTCCTTCAGCAGAGACACAGACGCAGTGCTGGGTTTGTGGGGGAAGATGGTGGGTCTGCCCCAGCAGTTGAACAGTCTGTGCCTGTGAAGGGTCATTGAGAAGGTGACTTCTCCACTCCCATACCAACTAAAGCAGACATTTACCTTTCTCAAAGAAGTGCACTTGTCCATGCCCCTTTCAACAGCATTCTGGAGTAACAGCAAACCCATGAGAGGGTAGTTTTTTAGGCCAAGGCTAACACAAGGGGTGAAATTCCACCCCCAGCCAGGCTCGATGGCTCAGACTGTAATCCCGCACCTTTGGGAGGCTGAGGTGAGTGGATTGCCTGAGTCCGCGGGTTCAAGACCCACCTGGGCAGTGAGACCTCATCTCTACAATAAATCAAAAAATCAGCCAAGCGTGGTAGCGTATGCTTGTAATTCTGGCTACTTGGAAGGCTGAGGCGGAAGTATTGCCCGAGCCCAGCAGATCGAGGCACCGTAATCCAGTCTGGGCGATAGAGTGAGACTCCAACTCAAAAAAAAAAAAAAAAAAAAAAGAAATTCCACTCCCTCCCTATAAGGAACTTCAGAGTTCCTACAGATGGACAGAGGTGCATATTTAATTTGAAAATTCTGAACAGGACAGAGGCATAATGGAAAAGTAGACTGTTTTCCTGCCAGCCTAGTAGTAGACTGAGGTACCCTTTCCCTTACCCCGGAAAAGACCTCAGTGTACTTCACTGGGATCTCCCCCAACTGCCTTTATCAGATCTGAGAATTCAACCCACTAAAGGAGTATTGCTTATAACAACCTGCTTCAGTTGCAAACAGTTCTCACCCGTGGGTGCCTCCTAATGGCCTGAAGACTGAATGACTCAATTCAGACAAAAGATACTTGAAAAGCAGGGAGAGCACATCACACCATTGAGGAACAAGACAAAATTTGGGAGCCCTTGGGGATTCTAACCCCACCAGAAACAGTGAACCTACATATGCACACACAGTAATTGCTATTATAAGCAACATCTGAGAAAGCTATTACACACATACTTCTCTATAACTAAGGAAACTTTACCACTGAAAGTGCCAGATCCAAAGCTAAACTACACACATTAATTCACATCCCTAAAAGGGAAAAATTCTAACAATAAGAAGAAACTGTCTACGTAAATGAGAAAAAGTCAGGAAAAAAATTCCTGGCAATATGAATAAACAGAGTTCTCCAACACCCTCAAAAGAACACACTAACTCTTCAGCAATGAACCCTAATCAAAATAAAATCTTTGACATTCCAGAAATAGAATTCAAAAGACTGATTATAAAATTACTCCATGAGATTCAGGAGAGAGTTGAAACCAACATAAAGAAATTGAAAATAAAACAAAAAACCCCCCAAACTATTCAGGACGTGAATGAAAAGTTCTCCAAAGAAATAGACACCCTTAAAAAACAAGCTGAACTTCTGGAAATGAAGGAATCATTTAGGGAAGTATCAAATGCAGTTGGAAGGTTTTTAGTTTTTTGTTTTGAATTTGAGTCTTCTCTGTTGCCCAGACTGGAGTGCAGTGGCATGCTCCCAGTCACCGCAGTCTTGACCTGCTGGGATCCGGTGATCCTTCTGCCTCAGCCTTCCAAGTAGCCAGAACTGCAGGCATGCACTACCATGCCCAGCTAATTTTTGATGGAGTGTAGAGACAAGGTTTTGCCAAATTGCTCGGATGGGTCTTGAACCCGTGGGTTCAGTTTGTAATCCCAAAGTGCTTTTATTACAGGCTAAAACACTGAGCCGGGCTGGAAGTTTTAACAGTAGACTAGAGCAAGTAGAAGAAAGGATCTCAGAACTTGAAGATAAGGCTGTCAAATTCACCCAGACAACAATAAAGACAAAAGATTCAAGAGAATAAAGTCTCCAAGAAATGTGAGATTATGTAAAATGTACAAACCTAAGAATCACAGGTATTCCTGAGGAAGAAGAGAAAGCAATGAGTTTGGAAAATCTATTTGAGGGAATGATGGTGGAAAACTTCCCTAGCTTTGCCAGAGATTTAAATATCCAGATACAAGGAGCCAGTAATTAGTTGTGGGGGGCCAGCCCCTGCAGAGAGATTTAGGGGGTCCCTTGGGAGGTGTGGTGGCATCGGCGATTATTCTGGAAAGATAAAGAGAAAGAAAGAAAAATTGGGGAGAAAGAAGGAGACTGGACTCTGTCTAGTGCAGAAACCGTTTATTGGAACTTACAGCCGGTATTTATCCCCAAATTTTACACAGACAGTCTCACAAGTCTTTCACGTGAACACAAAGCCAGGTTGATGAGGGGTGTCCCCCACCCACCAGGTGTTTCCTCAGGCATGAGGAAGGACAATTCCAATCAAATCACAAGACATTTACATGAACACAAAACCAGGTGGGTGAGGCGCTTCCCCCACCCACCAGATATTTCCTCAAGCATGAGGAAGGGCAATCCCCAAATTATCTCACTGTTCCTCATGCTTGGTTAATATTCCTCAAAAGTAATACAACAATTTCTAACATCATAATATTCCAATGATCAATAACTTTTAAAACTTATGCATACACAACACCTAATGACTAACTTAAATCTTAATTCCTTTCTATTTTACGCTAATTCTACCTACACTATAGAAACTCTTAATTATAGCCCAACCTAGTTCCTAAAGAATGTGGCCCAGTCAAAAGATCACGCTGGGCTGTTTCTAGGAACAATTGATTACAATCTCTTAACAAAATGGCTGTTCTAAAATCCTATATATCTACCTTAATTTCTATAAAAGTTTCTAATTCCTAATCCTAATATATAAAGCTGATCATCAGCAATACAGCTTCTAAAAATAAAACCCAAATATAAACTGTAAATTGTACTAAGGCCAAAACCACAATAGTAGAAAATGGGAACAATGAAATTTCTAAAGTTAGCTGTATTCTTATTAAACCTCAAAATATCATGATTGATCATGCTTGAACTAACATAATTCCCTGATGTTAGCATGACCTATTCTATACACTTTCTATGAATAAAATAAATTCAATTTCTATAATAAGTAGAAAAATCCTACACTAACTGTATCTAAAACCAGTCTAAAAGAATGCAGCCCAGTCCAAAGTATGCGCTGGGCCCTCAGGAATGTGGCCCAGCCCAAAGTTCGTGCTGGGCCATTTCTGGTAACACTAGATAATCATCTATACCATCTAAAGCTGAAAACAGCTCCCCATAAGTATATACTATTTCTACAAATATACTTTTAAATCTTATAAAGAAGCTTGTACCATATTAAAGGCTCCCAAATGTGACCTGAGTTTAAATTATATCTAATACCTAAGCCGAAACCGCAGTTCATGGAAAATAGGAACAATGAGTTTCTAGAGTGAGCCATGCCTGTCACAGTCACAGAGCCTTCAGGTTAGGTCGGCAGAGATCCTTTTGGCTAAAATGAAAAAGGGAGGAGGGAATGGGGTCAACAGCTCCCGAACACATCCTAGTGGTTTTGGGGTCCACGGCCCACCTTGATCCCTAATGTTCAGGTGGGCCTCCGTGGCTGGCTCCCAACAATTAGTTATGCAAAGTTAATGTGAAAGAAAGAATTCTAAGAGCAGTGAGAGAAAAGCATCAAATAACTTATAAAGGTAAACTTGTCAGACTAACAAAAGTCTTCTAGTGGGAAACCTACAAGCCAAAAGGGATTGGGGCCCTATCTTCAAATTCCTCAGACAGAAAAATAGTCAGCCAAGGATGTGGTATTTAACAAAATTAAGTTTCATTAGTGAAGAAGAAATAAAGACTTTCTCAGACAATAAACACTGAGAGAATTTGTCACTCTAGAGTGGTTCTACAAGAAATACTCAAAGGAGTTCTAAATAGTAAAATAAAATGTCAAAATATGACAGTAGAAAAAGCACTGGGAATTATAAAGCACACAGAGAGCTTCTAGAACACCAACACAATACAGAAAAAAAAAAGAATTAGGTAACAACCAACATGATGAGTGAACAGTACCTTATATGTTATTACTAACCCTGGAAGTAAATGGGCTCAATGTCCTACTTATGAGGTATAGATTGTCAGAATAAAAACAAACAAACAAACAAACACAATCTAAATATCTACTGTCTTCAAAAGACCCACCTAACATATAAAGACTCCTATAGACTCAAAGTAAAGGGATGTAAAGAAATATTCTATGCAAATGGAAACCAAAAACTGGTAAAGGTATCCAAAATTTAAATTAACAGCAGTTAAAAAAAAGACAAAAAAGGTTATTATATAAGGATAAAGAGGTCAATCCAACAAGAATAACAGTTTTAAATAGATACCTAACAAGCTTTATAAAGCAAACTCTACTAGACCTGAGAAAAGAGATAAACAAGATTACAGTAATAGTGGGAGACTTCAACACTCCACTGACAACAACAGACAGATAATTAAGTCAGAAAGTTAAAAAAGAAATATTGGAGTTAAACTGAACCCTAGAACAAGTGGACCTAACAGACAACTACAAAACATTTTACCAACAAACAACAGGACATACATTTTTCTCATCAGCACATGGAGCATTCTTCTAGATAGATTATACAATAGGCCATAAATCAAGTCTCAATAAATTTTAAAAAAACCCAAATCACATCAAACACCTTCTCAGACTACAGTGGGACAAAACTAGAAGTTAATTCCAAGAATAACTCTCTAAATCAAACTAATACATGAAAATTAAGCAGTCTGCTCCTCAGTGATCATTGGGTCAAAAATGACATCAAGATGAAAATTGAAAACATTCCTTGAAATGAATGACAACAATGACACAAATTATCAAAACCTATGGGACAAAACCAAAGCTGTGTTCAGTGGAAAATTATGGCACTTAAGGCCTACCTTAAAAAGACTGAAAGATCACATATTGACAACCTAACATCACATCTCAAGGCACTAGAAAAACAGGAAAAACTAAACCTAAAGCTAACAAAAGGAAAGAAATAAAGATCAGAGAAAAACTAAATGAAATTGAAACAACAAAATCACAAAAAATTCATGAAACAAAAAGTTGGCTATTTGAAAAGACAGACAAAACTGATAGACTGATATCTAGACTAATTAAGGAAAGAGAATATTCAAATGAGCTCAAATATAAATGAAAATAGAGACATTACAACTGATACCACAGAAATACAAAAGATTATCTGAGATTATTATGAACACCTCTACACATACAAACTAGACAATCTAGAGGAAGTGAATAAAATATTGGAAACTTACAACCCCCTAACCTTGAATCAAGAATAATAGAAACCCTGAACAGACTAATAATGAGTAGTGAGACTGAATAGGTAACTAAAAGTCTCTCAACAAAAAAAGTTTAGGACCTGACAGACTCATAGGTGAATTCTACCAGACTTTCAAAGAAAAACTGGGACTAATCCTACTGAAGCTATTCTAGAAGATGAGAATGGAAGGAATTCGCACTAACTTATTCTACAAAGCCAGTGTCACCCTTATACCAAAGCCCGGAAAAGACACAACAGCAAAACAACAGACCGATATCACTGATGAACATTGATGCAAAACTCAACAAAATATTAGCAAACTGAATCCAGCAGCACATCTAAAAAATACTCCACCATGATCAAATGTGTTTTACCCTAAGGAAGCAAGAATGGTTGAATGTATGCAAGTAAATAAATGCGATCTAATACATAAACAGAATTAAAAACAAAAATTATATGATCATTTCAATAGATACAGAAGAAGCAATTGATAAAATCCAGTATCTCTTGATGATAAAAACACTCAGCAAAATAGGCATAAAAGGAACATTCCTCAAAATGATAAAAGTCAGGTATGACAAGTCCACAGTCAACATCATCCTGAAGGGGGAAAAGTTGAAAGCATTCCCCCTCAGAACTGGAACAAGATAAAGATGCCCATTTTCACCATTCCTATTCAACATAGTATTGGAAGTTCTAGCCAGATCAATCAGGCAAAAGGAAGAAATAAAAGGTACACAGAAGAAATCAGACTGTCTTTGTGTGCCAATTATATAATCCTATACCTAAGATCCTAAAGACTCCTCCAAAAGACTTGATAAATGAATTCAGTAACATCTCAAGATATGATATCAACACACACACAGCAGTAGCACTGCTATACACCAATAATGACCAAGCTGAGAATCAAATCAAGAACTTGATTTCATTTACAATAGCGGCCAAAAACCTAAAATACCTAAAAATATGTTTAACCTAGGAGGTAAAAGATCTCTACAAGGAGAATTACAAAACACTAATGAAGGAAACTGTAGGGGACATGAACAAATAGAGAAACAACCCAGGCTCATGGATTAGAAGAATCAATGTTTAAAATGACCGTATTACCCAAAGTAATTTACATATTCAACTTAATCCCTATTAAATTACCTTTGTGATCTTTCACAGAATTAGAAAAAGCAGTCTTAAAATTCATATAGAACCAAAAAATAAAAAATTAAAAAAAAAAAGCTGTAGGCATCATATTACCAGACTTCAATTTATATTACAAGGTCATAGTAACCAAAATAGCATGGTGCTGGTGTAAGAGCAGACACATGGCCCAATGGAATAGAATATAGAATCCAGAAATAAACCCAAATATCTACAACCAACTGATCTTCAACAAAGCAGATAAAAGCATATAATGGGGAAAGGACACTCTATTCAACAAATGGCACTGGGAAAATTGTATAGCTATACGAAGACAAATGAAATTTGATACCTATCTCTCACCATATAAAAAGTTAACTCAAGAGAAATTAAAGACGTAAATGTCAGACCTAAAACCATTAAAATCCTAGAAGAAAAACTAAGAAAAGTCTTCTGGATGTTGGCCTAGGCAAAGATTTTATGGCTAAGACCTCAAAAGCAAATACAATAAAAACAAAAATAAATAAATGGGACTTAACTAAACTAAAAAGCATCTGCACAGGAAAATAAATAATCAACAGAGTAAATAAGCAACCTGCAGAATGAGAGAAGATATTCACAGGCTATACATCCAACAAAGTACTAATATCCAGAATCTACAAAGAACTCAAACAAATCAGCAAGATAAAAGCAAATGACTCCATTCAAAAATGGGCAAATGACATGAACAGACATATCTCATAAGAAGATATACGAATGGCCAATAAATATATGAAATAATGCTCAACATCACTCATAATCAGAGAAATACAAATTAAAACCACAATGAGATACCACCTTACACTAGTCAGAATGGCCAATTATTAAAATATCAAAAACCAAAAGATGTTGGTGCAGATATGATGAAAAGGGAATGCTTATAAACTGTTGATGAGAGTGTAAATTAGTACAACCTCTATGGAAATTAGTATGGAGATTTCTCAAAGAACTAAAAGTAGAGCAACCGTCTGGTCCAGCAATCCCACTACTTTGTTAACTCAAGATAGATTAAAGACTTAAATGTCAGACCTGAAACCAAAAGAACAGAGGTCATTATACAAAAAAGACATCTGCATTTGTACTTTTATCATAGCACAATTCACGATTGCAAAGATGTGGAATTAACCTAAGTGCCCATGAACTGATCAGTGGATAATAAAAATATGATGTATATCTACATCATGTAATACTATTCAGCCATAAAAGGAATGAAATAATGTCTTTTGCTGCAACTTGGATGGGATTGGAGAGCATTATCCTAAGTGAACTTATGCAGGCATGGAAAACCAAATATCACATGTTCTCACTTATAAGAGAGAGTTAACCTAAGGATCTGCAAAGGCATAAAGAATGGTAAAATGGACCCTGGAGAATAAGATGGCGGAAGTGGTGAGAGGGAGGTAAAGACAAATCACCTATTGGATGCAACGTACACAGGTGTAGGTGGTGAGTACACTTAAAACCTAGACTCCTTTGCCACAGTGTATCTATGTAACCAAAACCCAAAACCCATTTGTACACCCTAAAACTGTTGAACAAAGAGGGGAAAAACCCCCACTTGGATTAAATGCAATTAAAAACCCAACCAACCAAACAAAAAAGCTCCACAAAAACCTTAACCCCCCCCACCATGTCACAGCATTTAACCATGCAAGTCACATTTATAATATGTGGCCTTGAGGTCTAAAGATCCCAAAGAATCAAAGGAAGATTAAAAACATGTTAAAATAATTTGTCAGTGCAATATAATCTTTCTGCGTCATAGCTACTAGTCATGGCTGAATGTGAGGTGAGTACCTGAACGGAAAACTTCCCAAACATTCTTGATAAATGAACTTAATTAAAATAGAGCATGAATGGATTCTAAATATCAGGAGTTGTCTGCTTCAAATAGTTGTGCATCTCCAAGCCTGATTCTAGGAAAAACTGTAAGGTTAGTTGCTTTCATCCCTTTTCTCCTTTATTAAGTAATTTGTTTAATAAACATTTGTTCTATGCTAAAGAAATACAAAGGCAAATGAGACAAAATCCTTTTTTGAAAGAAGCATATGATTTATTGAGAGAAGGCAAATACAACAGCCAATATCTATCTGCGAGTCATATTCAATATACAAAATTCAGTGAGAATAAAGGGAAATAAGAGAACATGAAAACTATTAAGGATTAAGCTAACTTTGTTGTTTTTGCAACTGTAGGTACAAAGGAATCCTGATCATGTTCATAACAGTGGTGGGTAAAATTTGGATGCAAATTGGGAGTCCCTAAACTGGTGATATGTCTCCAACTTGCAATTAATCCCCTAACGTCCCCCTCTTCTATAGTAAAAGACATCACTTTGCACGTGACACTGATTGGACCGGGAGTGAGCTTCTGGCTCAGGCTGAGCCCATCCAAGTTTCTTCCCTAGAAAGGAGATATGAGAGTGCCTCGGCCCGTGGGCCTGGAGCATGGCAGTAGATCACTGCGGGGAGAGAGGCAGAGAAATATAACACACACACACGCAGAGAAGATGGAAACAGAGATATTTTCCCATCTGTGAGTTTTGTGAGAGATCCATGATCCATTATAGTCAGCTTTTTATTCATCTAACTCAAGTTAACTTTGGTTACTTGCCACTAAGCACCGTAACTAAAGGGGTCTCATGTTGGCCCTAGTTTCCCCTTTGCTACCCCGATGCACAGACTTGTGCTTCCCTTGTGCTTGTCTAAAAGCCTTAACAGAGCCCCTTAACTAGGCCAGGCCCATGCCCAGCTCCCCACTGCCCTAACCACTGTCCCTATCAAAATTTTCCTAATGTGTCCTCTTCCGTCCTGAAGCTGCTCTGCCAGCTGCCTCTTTTCCATTGCTACCAGTTCTTGAGTATTTATACGTTCCAGGCACAATTTGTTTACATGCTCTCATTCATAAAAGCTGTATGAAGTAAGCATTATTATCCCATTGTATGTGCAACCCAGCTATTAGCCAGGGTTTCCCAGTCCCCAAAGATTGAACTAGACAATCTACACCTAACAGACTATAGTATATGTAAACATAACTTTTATAAGCACCAGAAGACCAAAATACTTTATTGCGGCGATCTGGAACTGACCCTGCAATATCTCTGAGGTATGCCTATATATGGAGACACTTGTTGGAAAGGTTGAGTTGACAGTTACCGGCACTCCTTATCAATCTCTTTTAACCCCTTCCTAGAGGCTGCCATTGTCATGACTTGCATATTATATTGGTTGCGGATAAACACATATGTGTACAAAAACATGTCTATGAAAAAAAATGCCATTCTTTTTGGTCCAGATTATGGTTTTAAAATGGAATCCCAGCAGGGTTTTCCTTCTAAGCTTCACATTTCTCATTTAGACAAAGGGAATGATAATAGTTACCACATAAGTCTGTAGTGAGGATTAAAAGAAATTATGGCTCTGATGTGGTCTCTGTGTCACATCTGGCCTTAATGGATACTTCCTTCCAGGAAATTCCAGGGCACAATTTTTTTTTTTTTTTGAGTTGGTGTCTCACTCAGTCGCCCAGACTGGAGTGCAGTGGCCGCTCCTGGCCACCGCAGCCTCGACCTGCTGGGCTCCGGTGATCCTTCCGCCTCAGCCTTCCACGTAACTGGAACTACAGGAATGTGCTACCACACCCGGCTAATTTTTTGATTTATTGTAGAGATGAGGTCTCGCCTGCCCAGGTGGGTCTCGAACCCGCGGGCTCAGGCAATCCACTCACCTCAGCCTCCCAAAGGCACGGGATTACAGGCTGAGCCACCGAGCCTGGCTCCAGGACACAATTTAATGAACTCCTTAACTACTGTGTGTCACAACATTCAGTTTCCATCCCTCAGACATCCTTGATTTTCACTGCTCTAAACTTTGTCTAATTTCACACCCTGGTTTCCTGAGTCTGTGTCTGTAGCCCTTCACTTCTTGTTCTAGATGTCATGCTAGTTAGATCCTTCATGGCAACAAAAAAATCTGACATTGGTTAAATTAATCAAAAATATATTTTTCTTGAAAGATGACTGGAGAACAAGGTTCAGATAGAAACCTCAGGAGGTAAGGTCAGTTGGGCCATCCTGTTACGTAACTAAATAAACTATGCATTAGTTAATGTTGGACTTTGAGAGTCTCACAAGATTCAAACGTCCAAGTGGGAGCTTCTGACTGGCTGCACTTAGATTCATTGCCCAGGATCCAGCTTCCAGAAGCCAGGGAGAGGAAAACACCAGTTTTCCACATGTGCTCTGGGGTGTAGAGTTTTCCTCATATAGGTTGACTTCTGGATCAGGATTTTTTTACCTCTGCATTAAAAAAACTAAATGAATTGCAATTTACATACAGTAAATTGCTCAGATCTTAAGTGTGTTGCTTAATCAGTTTCAATACATGCAAATGCACATTAGCTACCCCATATAAAGTCATAAAGCATTCCAGTCATGCCAACCAGTTCATCCCCACTCCCAGAACAGACGTGATTTATACTCTCATGCTGTAGAATTTCATATGCAATGTAGCACTTAGGGTACATTTTGTTATTGTTGTTTAGACCAATTTTTAAGGCAATTCTAGACTCAGACCTCTTTATATGGGGTAGTGTGAATTCAGCCCCACCCACAGTGGAGGACAGACCCTGAGTGCTGATTTTGCTGAGACTAACTCTTTTCCAGCTATACACCAGGGCAGGTGAAGTCCTTTCATATTGTTTGCCTGGGCCTCATGTTATGCTTTTCAAGTCCCCATTTCCTGGTAGGCTGTCAGCTTTATGCAAGGGGCTAAGTCCCTGGCCTGGGATCTTCTTTTTTCTATCAATAGAAACTTAAACTCTCACTTGTTTTTTAGCCCTGAGTTACTTTCTAGTTTCTGGCTTACTTGGAGATTACAGTTTTTTGCTGTCAAGTACAACCACAGATTTTTAAATGATGCTCTTACAGTTAAGCACATCTGAGGAGTACTTAGTTTTCTACTTTATCTAGAAGACACCATTTGCTGCCTTTGACACTAAGGCATTCACTGTGCTTTGATAACTTGCCTGTTTGTTCTGATAAGTCGCACAGTTTCCAATAAGTATTCAAACCCCACAAATTGGGATTTTATTTTCTCTGATTTTTCTAAATGCCAAGGTGGCAGGGGTCCCATATTAGCACGAGTGTCTAAATTGTGTTCATGCTGCAGTTCAGACATCTTTGGGCATGCCAAATTTGATGATGTGAGGATGAAGCTGTCAGTGATCTATTTCCACGAATGCTCATCTCAAGGCAAGGGAGCGGAGGAGTTCATGTCTGGGTCAAGGACAACAGGCCAGCATCCCAGGGACTGGACAATACTGAATAGAGCATCACTTATATTGTCTTTTCTGGGTCTGAGCTAAACTAGGGAGAGAGGGAAGTCTGAAAAAAAGCTGCTTAGGAGAAATTGCTGTACAAAGCTAGGTTTACAAGGAAACACAGTTTTGGGGCAGATGTGACAGAATGTACTACACACATAGGGTAAAAAAGCAGCTTTCCACTTCAATAATGAGCACAGCAGGGCCCAGTCACATTGCAGGCTTCAGTGCAGCAGCCTCTGCATCTTCCTGTCAGCCTCCTCAAGGCAGCCTCACCAGGGCACAGCATGGGCACTGGCTTCTTACTGAGGCACTGAGGGAGAAAAAATATGTGGCCAGTATTGTGATCTCTGACTCAGATGGTGAAAGGATAGGCAGCAGGAGAGGGAATGTTCCAGAAATTGTCAGAATTTGACTGTCCACACAAAGAAACAGAAATGTTCAATCTCCTTGTTCAATCTTCTCTCATTGGCCTTTACTTTATTTTATTTTTTTAAGAAGGGCCTGAAGCTTTCTGCAGTTATTGTCTATTGTTAAGCATGTTTCTTTCCTTCACTCTGAACTCTTTTTTTCTTAATTTTTATGTTATATTTATGGATGCATTTATTTATTTTTGAGTTGGAGTCTCACTCTGTCACCCAGGCTGGGGTGCAGTGGCACCCTCACTGCCACCCAGCGTCGACCTGCTGGGCTCTGGCGATCCTTCCACCTCAGCCTTTCAAGTAGCTGCAACTACAGGGGTGCACTGCCACGCCCATATTTTGTTTTTTAATTTTAATTCTTCTTTGTGGGGTACAATTCAGGGTTAGGTATACAAATATTCATTATGCAGGTACCCTTTTGATGAGGTGTGCTCCCCCTGCAGTTTCCCACTACTGCCAACCCCTTTCTTATAGTATTATGATAAATGTTCAAGGTCTGCTTATGAGTGAGAATATATGGTACTCTGTTCTTTGTTTCTGTGATAAATCACTCACTATGATAGAATCTAAATCCATCCAAGTTGCTGCAGCATCCGTATGTTTGTCCTTCTTTATGGCTGCATAATATTCCATTGTGTATATGTACCACGTTTTAAAAATCCAGTCCAGTTTCGATTTCATTGAGCTTTATAGTTTCTTATTTCCCCTCCTTTATTTACTTTCTAAATAGTGAGGACCTATGTATTATTATCATCCCTTTCCACCCCATAATGGGATTTTCCTATTACTTTGATCTGGCATGACTTCCAATGAACACTCTTCACAAGCGAGCATGTCATCATAGAGTTCCATTGCTCATGACATAGTGGTAGGTTCCACAAAGTATGCAGAAACATTTGGCAAGTGAATAAAAGTTTGAGTAAAGCAAATTCAGTGCTTATGAAAAGTGGAAAAGTACCTTGCAGTGCACAACATCACAGATGGATATTTAATACAGAGTATGTCTAAATGAAATCATACCTTATGTATAAGCTTTCCCAATGAATATTTTAAAAGTGGGGTAAGAGGTGTTAACAAATCCATGCAATGAGTATTCTGTCTATTTGCAAAGTTTCTAGAGAGAAAATGTACTTGGAAAATAGGAAGAGAACATGTGACAGAAGTAGAATAGTGACTAGGGTCATGATCTGACGGGGTGACCATTTACCTCTGACACTGGCCTTGAGAGTCAGGCTGGAGAGATCATGACTGTCTGTCTTGATATTTACTTCAGCAATTTGGCAACTTGGTCTTTTTGATGGTTAATTTTATGTGTTATTCTGACTGGCCACAGGTTGCCCTGGTTAAACATTATTTCTGGGTGTGAGGGTATTTCCAGGTGAGATTAGCATTTGAATCGATAGATTTATACTGTCAGATCCACTGGTTCTCAGGCTTTCAGACTTGGACTGAATTGCACCACTGACTTTCCTGGGTGTCCAGCTTGCAGGCAGCAGATTGTGCTACTTTCTTCACCTCCCTAATTGCATGAGCCAATTCCTCCTAATTCCTCATAATTCATCTCTCCCTCACCCCTTGTATGCATGCTTGCTCTCTCTCTCAGACACACACACACACACACACACACATACACACACACACACACACACACACACAAACACACTTACCTACTGGTTCTATTCCTCTGTAGAGCCCTGACTATTATAGTATTCTAGTACCCTCATTCCTTTAGTGACTCACCATGGATGCTTTATTCATTCATTTGTTTACACATTTGGATGTAAACAGACCTCATATGGAACCCTGTTCCATTATGATTGTGAATCAATTATTTATCATTTGGAGCACAAGTTTCTATACATAGTACCTTGATTACCTTGGCATGGAGATACTCAATAAATATTAGTTCCTAGGTTAGCCAAATTTTTACTGAAAAAAATCTTGTATTGCAAACACCTTAATGGTATACAAAAATAAACATTTATTTCTCACTGGTGGGTCTATGGTTTGCTCTGCTTCAGGCTATGGGTTGATTTTATATCTGCTTCATGTGGTTTATTCTGAGACCAGGACAAAGGGGCAGAAGCTAACTGGGAAATATTTTTTACCTGGTGGAGGTCAGAAACTTCAGAGAGATGTGTAACACATGAAATGCCTCTCAAGGTTTCTGCTCCATCGCATTGGCCAAAAGGAGCCACATGGCTAATTCCCAAATCATTAGGACAGAGAAGTAGAAGTTGGGGGAGGGCAAGGAATGACTATTTGCTAAATAATTTGTTCTACCACATTTTTCTTGCCCTTTTAAAGA
The DNA here is from genome assembly GCF_000164805.1 of Carlito syrichta. Taxonomy (NCBI): domain Eukaryota; kingdom Metazoa; phylum Chordata; class Mammalia; order Primates; family Tarsiidae; genus Carlito; species Carlito syrichta. Next base: position 723,637 of record NW_007258217.1, on the reverse strand, counting down.
TTTTGCAAAAATAGATTTCCAGGCTGTTTTAAATTTAGTTCTAAGCCTACCACAAATGTAGTAGGCATTCCATAATGTAGTGCTTTCTCTTTATTGTTGTAAAATTAAACCTCTATCAGAAGGACATTTTACTCACTTCCTTTATGATACTATTATAATTGCTCTGGTTGATAATTGTGATATTTGTTCTATTTAATCCAAGCCAACCAGCCTGGTTAATGGCGAAGGGTTATACCCATGCTGTCCCATATGGTAGCTGCTAGCCATATGTAGCTATTTAAATGAGATGAAATTTTATTTTATTATTATTTTTTAAAAATTGCTTATTTTATTTTATTTTATTTGTTTATTTTTTATTATGAAGTTGTGGGGTACAGTTAAGGGTTAGGTATACAATTGCGTTTCATTCAGGCACCCTGTTAATATGGGGTGTTTCCCCGTTCCTATGAGATGAAATTTTAAAATTCAGTTCCTCAGTCACATTTCAAGTGATCAATAGCTACATGTGACTAGTGGCAACCATATAGTCCAGCACAGTTGTAGGACATTTCCATCAGTTGGACATTGGGTTAGACACAACAACACTAATTATAATAGTCTTCATTAATCTAACACTCACTATGTGCTGAACACTCTACTATGTATGCTCCATGCCTCGTTTGAGTTCATTCTTGCAACCATCCTATGAGATCAGAACTGTTATTCTCATTTTTCTAATGAAGAAACTGATGCTAAGAATAAGAGCAAGCTTGAAATTGGGTAAGTAACGGGCAGTGTCATTTTTATTTGACTCCAAAGCTCTGCCTCTGAGCCCCTAGAATCCTCAGTTTTCCAAATTTGGGCCATTTCCAGGACAAATGTCATGATGTTGGACAGCAGAGCAATGACAGGAAGGACAGAGTGCTTAGTCCCAGGTAGTATTTGGGATGTCTAGGGGATAGGTCAGAAACTGACTGATTGGGTAGCACAGCAGAGATCTTTAGACTCCAGAGTTGGTCCAAGGAGCTTGGAGAGCTCTGTGGTTGTGGTTGCTCCAACAGATTCCTCAGAGATGCCTTTTCCGACAAAGCAGTTCATGATTCTGATTGATTCTGCCCTGCTAACTCCTGTGGAGTTAAGTAATCTGTACTCTTTTCTGTTGAGGGACCCTAGCAGGGGTACCTTTTTGACGGATGCTATCGTTTGAATGTGGTATTCCCTGCAAAATTCATGTTAAAATGTAATCCCCATTATTATGGTATTAAGAAGTAGGGCCATTTGGGAAGTGACTAGTCTTGGGGTCTCTGCCCTTATGAATGGGTTAGTGTTCTTACAAAAGAGGCTTTAAAGAGAGAGTTCATCCCTTTCTGCCTTCTGCCTTTAGCCATACTAGGATACCACTGTGAGGAGATGCCTTTGATGAAGCAGGTCTCCACCAGACACCAAGGACAGTGTTTTGGTCACTACCTCCAGAACGGTGAGAAATCAATTTCTGTTCTTTATAAGTTACCTGGCCTGTAGTATTTTGTTTTAGCTGCAAAAACGAACTAAGTCAGAGGAACCAAGTGCATTTGAGGAGAATTGGAACACCATGGGTCCCCAGCCATCCCCTCATTATCTTGGTCATATTGAGAGCTCTAAGACAGCATGAAACTGTTGCAAAATTTTAAATCAGAAATGTTGCTTATATTCAACTAATAATATAGTAGTGTTTTAAAATTTAAACTTTTATTTTGAAATAATCTTAGATTTACATGCCCCTATAAGAAACTATACAGGCAGTTCCTGTGCAGTTTTATCTAGTTTCCCCTAATGGTAACATCTTGGAAAACTATATAGTTCAGTATCACAAATAAGCTACTGACATGATAAATTTAAGCTACAGAACATTCCTGTCACAAGGATTCCTCATGTTGCCCTTAAATAACCACATCACTTTCCTCTCACCCTCACCTGACTACCACTGATACGTTCTCCATTTTTATAATTTTACTATTTCAAGAATTTTGCACAAGTGGAATTGTATGGTATGTAACATTTTGAGGCTGACTTTTTCACTTAGCCTAATTCTCTGGGAATTCAACTAGATGGTATATGTGTATTAATAGTCTTTTTAAAAAATTTTGTAATATTCCATGATTTGGATGTATCACAGTTTAACTATTCATCTGTTGAAGAGCCACTTTTGGCTATTACAAATAAAGCTGCTATAAACATTCATGTCTAGATTTTTTATTTAAACGTAAGTTCTTATTTCTCTGGGATAAAGACCCAGAGGGAAATTGCTAGGTGGAATGTCGTCTTTTAAAAATTGTGGTAAAATTTATAGGACATAAAATTCACCATTTCAACCATCTTAAAGTGTACAATCTAGTGTCATTTAGTATGTTCTCAGTGTGTGCAACCATCATCACCATCTTGTTCCGGAATGTTTTTATCACTCCAAAAGGAAATGCCATACCCATTAAGCAGTCACTCAGCATTCTCCTCTCTCACACTTCCTGGCAATTGCTAATTAATTTTCTTTCTCTATAGATTTCCCTATTCTGAATATTTTATATACATAGAATAATACAATATGTGACCATTTGTGGCCAGTTGCTTTCACTTAGCATAATGCTTTCAAGATTTGTTTATGTTACACCCTGTGTCTGTACCTCATTCCTTTTTCTGGCTAATACTTCATTGTTTGGAAATAACTGCATTTTATTTATCAGTTCTTCAGTTGATAGATATTTGAGTTGGTCTCCTATTTTTGCTCTTATGCACATTTGCCTATTTATTATATTCATGATGCTGTGCATCTATCCATGGTAATGCTATGTATCAACATTCCGTGTAAGTTTTTATGTGAACATACATTTTCTTTCTTTTTTGTTTATACCTAGAAGTAGAATTGCTGGATCATAAGCAAGTCTATGTTTAACTTTTTGAGGAATTTCCAAAGTGTTCCACAGTGACTACACTATTATACATTTCCACCAGCAGAATATGAGGATTTCAATTTCTTGCCAACATTAAAAAATTATAGTTATGCTAATGGGTGGGAAGTGGTTTCTCTTTGCGATTTTAATTTGCTTTTTCCTAATGATTGATGATGTTGAACAGCTTTTCATATGCTCATTGGCCATTTGTATACCCTTGGATAAGTCTCTACTCAAATTATTTGCTCAATTTAAAATTGGGTTAATTGTCTTTTTATTGTTAAGTTGTAAGAATTCTTTATTTTTGGATGCTAGACCGTTATTAGATATATAATTTTTAATTTTTTTCCATTTTATTTTCACTTTTTTGATAGTGTCATTTGATGTGCAAAAGTTTAAATTTTGATGAAGTCCAATTTATCTATTTTTCTTTGATTATTTGTGCTTTTAGTGTAATATCTAAAAAAATAGTTTAATCCCAAATCATGCATATTTTCTACAATGTTTCCTTCTAGGAGTTTTGTAGTTTTAGTTTTTACATTAGTTATACTAATGGTATTAGATAGGGGTTCTTATTCATTTATTTATATGTGAATATGCAGTTTTCTCAGCACCCTTTGTTGAAAAAGTTATTCTTCCCCCATTGAATAACCTTGGCAACCATCTCAAAAATCAATTGACTCAATGTACAAATTTATTTCTGAATTCTCCATTTGATTCTATTGGTATATAATGCTTGTCCTTATGAAATCAGAAAGTGTGAGTTGTTTAACTTTATTCTTCATTTCCAAGATTGTTTTTGCTATTCAGGATCCCTTGCAATTCCATATACTTTTCAGGATCAACTTGTCCTTTTCTGAAAAAAGGCAGTTAGAATTTTGATAGTCATTGCATTAAATCTTGAGATTGGTCAGATGTAGTGGCTCACATCTCTAATCCCAGCAATTTGGGAGGGTGAGGCAGGAGGATTGCTTGAGCCCAGGAGTTGGAGACCAACCTGGGCAACATAGCAAGACATTGTCTCTACAAAAAGAAAAGAAAAGAAAAGAAAAGTTAGCTGGGTGTGGTGGTGCATGCCTGTAGTCCCAGCTACTTGGGTGGTTGAGGTGGAAGGATCCCCTGAGTCCAGGTGGTCGAGGCTGCAGTGAGTTGTGACTGTGCCATGGCACTCCAGCCTGGGCGACAGAGAGAGATTCCAACTCAAAAAAATGTACATTGAGACAAATTTTAGGAATATAATCATATTAATAATAGTAAGTTTTCTAATCTATGATCTGATGTTTTTCTATTTATTTAGATCTTTAGTTTCCTCAAACATATTTGTAGCCCCTGCTTTCTTTTTTTTAAATATATTTTCAAATGAAAAAAGTAAAATTCGCATAGCAAAATTTACCATTTCAACTGTTTTAAGTGTACAATTAATTGGCACTAAGCACATTTCCATGTCATCTACTGTCACCATTATTCATCTACAGAATTATTTTCATTTTGCAAAACGGAAACTCTGTACCCTTAAACAATTTTTTCTGTTTCTCCCTTTCTTCAGCCCTTGGCAGTCACCATTCTACTTTCTGTATCTGTGAATTTGACTATTCTGGTATCTCATGTAAGTGGAATCATACAGTATTTGTACTTTTGTGAATGGCTTTTTTTACATAGGATAATATCCAGGTTCATCCATGTTGTAGCTTGTGTCAGAATTCTTCCCATTTTAAGTATATTACATCTTGTTTACCCATTCATCCTTTGATAGATTCTTGGGTTGTTTCTATCTTTTGACTATTGTGAACGATGGTACTATGAACATGGGTGTTCAAATATCTGTTTGAGGTCCTGTACTTCTTTTGGATATATGCCCAGAAGTGGAGTTGCTGGCTCGTATCTTAATTCTATTTCCAATTTCTGGAGGAGCTATCATACTGCTTTCCACAGTGCTTATACTATTTAAAAATTTTAACCCACAATACATAAGTGTTTTCATTTTTCCACATCCTCATCAACACTTTTTATTATCTGTATTTTTGATTGTAGTCATTCTAATGGATGCGAGATGGCATTTCATTATTGTTTGCTTCTCATTTTCCTCCTGATTAATGATGTTGAGCATATTTCCATGTGTTTATTGGTGATTTGTGTATCTTCTTTGTTGAAATATTGATCCAAGTCTTTTGCTCATTGTTTTTTTTTTTCTCTTTTCTCTTTTTTTTTGAGTTGGAGTCTCTGCCGCCCAGACTGGAGTGCAGTGGCACACTCTTGGCCACCGCAGCCTCAACCTACTGGGCTCCAGCGATCCTTCTGCCTCAGTCTTCCAAGTGGCTGGAACTACAGGTGCGTGCTACCATGCCCGGCTAATTTTTGATTTATTGTAGAGATGAGGTCTCGCCAAGTTGCCCAGGCGGGTCTCGAACCCACAGTCTCAGGCAATCCACTCACCTCAGCCTCCCAAGGCGCGGGATTACAGGCTGAGCCACCGAGCCCGACTGCTCATTTTTAAATTGGGTTGTTTGTTTACTTTTATTGTTGGGTTGCAGGAGATCATTATATATCCTTGATATTAATCCTTGATCCAATATACAATTCACAATATTTTATTCCATTCTTTGGGTTGCTTTTCACTCTATTGATGCTATATTGTAATGTACAGAAATTTTAAATTTTGATGTAGACCATTTTATCTATGTACTTTTTGTTACCTATGCTTTTGGCATTTCCCTGCCTTTTTTTGAATAATTTTTTTCATGATATATTTTTTCTCTCCTATTAATTTCAACATACCTATCTTGATAGATTTGACCGAGTTTCTTTTAAATAAAGATGGAATCATATTTTTAATCCACTTTTTCAATCTCTCCTTTAATTGGTATATTTAGATCATTTGCTTTTAATGTGATTATTTCTATGTTAGGTCTTAAGTCTGCTATTTTACTTTTTTGTTTTCTACTTGTTCTGTTTTTCATTTCTCTGTTTTCTTCTTCTTGTATTCTTGAAGGTTACTTAAACATTTACAAACAAAAGATTTCTATAGTGTTTTGATGTATGGATAGTGATTTTGAATGTATCACTTCACATAGCCTCTTCGGTGGTTCTAGTTATTACATTACGCATATATAACCTATGACAGTCTACTTGTGTGATCATTTTACCAGTTCAAGTGAACTGTAGGAATATTATCATGCTTTATGTGTTTTTAACTTTCCCTGTTTGTAATACAGTTCCTGCTTAAATATTTACTTTACATACCTTAGAACCACATCACTGTTATGCTTTTGGTTTTCATCATTACACATAACTTTAAAAAGCTCAAGAGGAGAAGGAAGGTCTACTTTACTTGCCCATATTTTTGCTTGCTGTGATCTTCTTTCCTGATATTCTATTATTTCTTATTTTATTCTTTCCACTCAAAAATCTTCTTTTAGACATCCTTTCTATGTCCTTTTCATTTTTTTAGATTTTTAAAATTTCTCTTTTTTATTATAAAGATGTGGGTTACAATTCAGGGGTAGGTATACAAACGTTGACTATGCAGGTATCCTTGTTGATGAGGTGTGCACCCCCCGCCCCTAGAGGTTTCCCACAACTTCCAATCCCACCTCCCCTCCCCTGACAGTTTCCCACTACTGCCAATTCTTTTCTTATAGTATTATAATTGTTCAAGGTCTGCTTATGAGTGAGAACATATGGTACTCTGTTCTTAGTTTCTGTGATAGATCACTGAATATGAACGACTCTAAATCCATTCAAATTGCTGTGAAGTCCATATGTTTGTCCTTCTTTATGGCTGCATAATATTCCATTGTGTATATGTACCACATTTTTTAAATCTAGTCCAGTTTCGATGGGCAACATGGTTGGTTCCATATTTTTGCTATTGTGAATAGAGCTGCAACAAACACACATGTGCAGGTATCTTTTTTGTAGAATGATTTGAGTTCCTCCAGGTATATTCCCAATAGGGGAATTGCTGGGTCATATGGAAGGTCAGTTTCTAGTTCTTTCAGAAATTGCCACACTGTCTTCCAAAGAGGCTTCATTAGTTTGCATTCCCACCAACAGTGTAGAAGCATACCTTCGACATCTGTTGTTGGTTGTTTTATTAATGATGGCTATTCTTAATGGGGTGAGGTGGTATCTCAATGTGGTTTTGATTTGCATTTCTCTTATGATGAGTGAGACTGAGCACTTTTTCAGGTGTCTGTTGGCTGTCCATATATCTTCTTTTGAGAAGTGTCTATTCATGTCTTTTGCCCACTTTTTAGTGAGGCTATTTGTTTATTTTTTCTTTTGGTGCGTTTGAGTTCTTTGTAGATCCTAGATGTTAGACCTTTGTCAGATATACAGTTGGCAAATATTTTTTGACATCCTGTGGGCTATCTCCCTGATCTCTTGATGGTTTCTTTTGCTTTGTAGAAGCTAGCTAGTTTGGTGAGGTCCCACATGTCTATCTTATTTCTTAAGGTATGGGCACTTAGTGTTCTGATCAGGAATTGGTTGCCAGTTCCAATTTCCGTAAAAGTGTCTCCTGTGTTTTCTACAGTTCTTATAGTTTGAGGTCTTACCTTCAGGTCTTTGATCCATTTAGAGTTAATTTTTGTGCATGGTGATAGGTAGGGGTCCTGTTTCAATCTTCTGCATGCGATCAACCAGTTTTCCCAACACCATTTACTGAGTCGGTTCTCCTCTCCCCAGTGATTGTTGTTGGAGGCTTTGTCAAAGATGAGTTTGTTGAGAAATTGAGGCTTTGTTTTTGGAATCTCTATCCTGTTCCATTGTTCTTTATGTCTGTTCTTGTACCAATACCAGGCTTTTTTGATTATTGTAGTCTTATAATAAAGTTTGAAATCTGGAGGTGTGATACCTTATACTTTGTTTCTTTTGCTAAGGATTATTTTGGCTATTCATGGTCGTTTATGTTTCCATATGAATTTCTGTATTGTCATTTCTAGGTCTGAGAAGAATGATGTTGGCAACTTAATGGGTATTCCATTTAATCTGTAGATTGCCTTTGGTAGGATGGACATCTTAACAATGTTGATTCTTCCTATCCATGAGCATGGAATGGTTTTCCATTTGTTTGTGTCTTCTTGGATTTCTTTGAGTAGTATTTTGTAGTTCTCATTGTAAAGGTCTTTCACTTCTCTGGTTAGGAAGATGCAGAGGTATTTCATTTTTTTGGTGGCTGTTGTGAATGGGATTGTGCTTTTAATTTGGGTCCCTGCCTGCTTGTTGTTGGTGTATAGGAAGGCAACTGTCTTTTGCACATTTATTTTGTACCTGAGACTTTGCCAAAGTCCTTTATCAGTACAAGTAGGTCTTTGATAGATTCTTTTGGATTTTCAGGTATAGGATCATATCATCAGCAAAGAGAGATAACTTGACTTCTTCTTTTCCTATTTGGACACACTGATGTCGTTCTCTCATCTAAGTGCCTGAGCTAGGACTTCCCAGAGGTTTTGGTAAGATGTTTCTTCATTTTCAATTGTTTTCAGGAATCTTAATTTATTCTTTAATTTCACTGTTGACCCAGTAGTTGTTCAGCATCATACTATTTAGTGTCCATGTCTTTGTGGGTTTTGGGGACATGTTGTTGGTGTTGATATTTGTTTTTATTCCACTGTTGCTTGAGAATGTGCATGACAAGATTTCCACCTTATGGAATTTGTTTATGCTTGATTTACGGCCTAGGATGTGATCAATCTTGGAGTACGTTCCATGTGGTGATATGTAGAATGTATATTCTTGGTTGCTGGGTGGAATAATCTGTAGGTATCTATTAAGTCCATTTGGTCGAGTGTCAAATTTAGCTTCTGGATCTCCTTGTTGATTTTTTCCAGGGTTATCTACCTAGGGCTGTTAGTAGGGTATTCAAGTCCCCTGCAATAATAGTGTTAGAGTCAATATCTTTTTTTAGTTTACTTAGTAATTGCTTTATAAATGCTGGTGCTCCTGTGTTGGGTGCATATATGTTTAGGATGGATATTTCTTTTCGATGGATTGAACCTTTTATCATTATGTAGTGTCCTTTTGCATCTTTTAAAATTTTTGATAGCTTTAAGGTTGTTTTTTCTGATATTAAGATCGCAACTCCTGCCTTTTTTTGTGATCCATTTGCCTGGAAGCTTGTTTTCTATTCTTTGACTTTGAGTCTGTGTGCATCCCTTGTAGTGAGATGAGTCTCCTGAATGCAGCAAATAATTGGGTCATGGTTTCTTATCCAGTTTGCCATTCTGTGTCTTTTCAGTGGTGCGTTTAGTTCATTCACATTCAGGCAGAGTACTGAAATGTGATTGTTTATCCCTGTCATGAGGTTCTTATAAAGTTTTTACTTTGCTTGTTTTTTTTGGCTTTGGGGTTGATGTACGTATGTGTTTTCAAATTTCTCATTGTGCTGTATTCTCTGTTGATTCTGTGCTCTGGTGTTCTCTTGAGAAGTGTGTGGTCAATCTTTTTCTTCTTTCTTCTGTGCTTAATACCTTTTTAGGTGTCTCCTGTAGAGCTGGTCTGGAAGCTGTGTAATCACTTAGTGTGGATATATGGGAAGGATTTTAATTCTCCATCACTGATGAAGCTGAGCTTGGTTGAATAGGAAACTCCTGGTTGAAATTGTTTATCTTTGAGGACTTTGAATATAGGGTTCCAGTCTTTCTTACTTGTAGTGTTTCTGCCAGTAGGTCTACTGCTATTCTGATTGATTTTCCCTGGTAGGTAGTTTGACCTTTCTCTCTTGCTGCCTTTAGAATTTTTTCTTTTGTGCCTAGTTTGTGTAGGCAAATTATTATGTGTCAAGGGGTTGGTCTTCTCATTTGATGTCTTGTGGGGGTTCCCTGTAGCTCTTGAGAGCTTGGTTGGTGACATCTCTGGTGAGATGGAGAAAGTTTTCTTGGATTACCTCCTGGAATACTTGCTCCAGTTGTTCTCCATTTCCCTTTCTATTTCTGGGATATCAGTCAGGCATAGGTTTGGCTTCTTGATGTAATTGCACATCTGTTGTAGGTTTTGTTCTTTCTTTCTGAATCTTCATTCTTTGTTTTTTACAGATTGGGCTATGCCATGTTTGGTCTTCAAGTTCTGAGGTTCTTTCTTCAGCTAGATTAGTTCTGCTTTCCATGCTTGTCATCTTGTTATTTATTTTCTGAGTGAAATTTTTATTGCCAAAATCTCTGTTACAAGTTTTTCAGTGTTGTATCTTGTCTTTTTTGAGTCTTATTCACTCTTTCCATTCATTCTCTAATCCCTGTCATATTCCAGGTCCAGTTGTTGGTGACCTCTATTGTTTGGGCACCAAGGTCTGATTTTTCAGGAGTTTTGTCTTTGGTACACTTGAGATTGCTTGGTTTTTCCTCATTTGTAGCAATCTCTTGTTTCTCTTTATTTCTGTGAGTCAGTGTTAGCGGGAGAGGCTTTCCCTTCTGATGCTTGCTTAGCCATCTATTCTTCCCTGATCTGGGCTCTGGAATTGTTCTATTTTGAAATAGCACTGTGGATGGGAAGTTTTGCTGTCTCTTGTAGTTTTTGAAATTCGGATAAAGTAGGAGATGGGGTGCTAGGATTCAGAAACTACTTGAAAATTACAGTGTTCACTTATTGTGGTTTGTGTTCCCTGAGACCCACTCCCCACCACCACTCTATATGATGATGCAAAGCAGGAACCAACACAAAAACAACTGAACACAGACACAGACATAAACATACACTCCAAGACAAACTGTGACAACAATAAAGTGAAACAAACAACAACAAAAACCCAAGAAAACTGAACTCACACACACACATGCCTAGCTCAAAGTAGAGAAGAAAAACAGAAAAACCGGGGAAAAAAAAGAGGAATTAAGATCGAACCCTCACACATATATTGACATACACCTGAAACTATAAAAAATGAAAATAAAAAACCCCCAGAAGAACAAAAGAGAAAAAACAAACCAATAGCTAAAATTTCTTTAATCAAGAGAATAACTTAATTTCCTCTTAATTCATTTTATTGGTTAATTTCCTCTTAATTCATTTTATTGGACATTTTATTGGTTAAGAGTCTGTGCTGACAATTATTATCAAGAATTTTTTTTTTCCAGCCATTGAAAGATGGTGTGCCTCTTTATATGGTGGCCATGATTTTATTGAGAAATTTACTGCCATTCATATTGCTTATTCCCTATATGCAAGGTGATGTTTCTCACTTTCAAGATTTTTTTTTCTTTCTTTCATTTTCAGAAGCTAGACTATATTGTACCTTGGTGTGAATTTCTTTGAGTTTATTCTGTCTAGGATTCAGTCAGCTTCTTGAACCTATAGGCTTATGTTTTAACCAAGTTTTGAAAGACTTTAGCCATTATTTGTTTATACTTTTTCAGCTTTATACTTTCTCCTCACCTTTCCTGACCCCAGTAACACAATGTTAGATCTTTACATATTGTCACACAAGTTCCTGAGGCTCTGTTCATTTTTTTTTCCTATTTTTTTTCTGTCATCAGGTTGGGTAATTTCTGTTGTTCTATCTGCTAGTTCACTTATTCCTTTCTCTGTCACATGCTATTGAGCTCATTCATTGAGTTCTTTTTTTAAAATTTGGTTAGTATATTTTTAACTTCTAAATTTTTCATTTGGTTCTTCTTTATATATTATTTTATTTTATTTTTTGCTGAGACTTTCCATTTCTGTGCTGAAGTTTTCTATTTTTTTATTTGGTTAAAGTGTGCTTATAATTGCTCATTGGAACATTTTTATGGTGGATGCCTTAAAATCTTTATGAGATAATTCTAATGTCTCTGTCATCTTTGTGTTGACATTTATTGATTGTCTTTTTTCACTAAATTTGTAATCTTCCTGACTCTGTAGGACGTATAATTTTCTAAAGCAGGTTAGACATTTAGGGTGCAGTATTATTAACTTTGGATCTTATTTAAAACTTCTGTTTAAACTGGATATTTTGAACCACGCTGACAGGGAAAGAGGGAAGTATTGCCTCATTACTTCAAGGTGAGGGTAGAAGTTCACATTCCCTGCTTGGCTATTGTTGACTTCCAGGTTGGAGGGGACTCCTTAATACTGGTGGCTTGATGTTGGTGTTCTGGCTCTCCACTCGGTCTTCGCTCATTGCACCATGACTAGGGGAGGAAGTAGGAATACCTCCTTACTGTTCCACTAATACCATGGTGGAGTTATGGCCTCATTAACACTAGGTGGTAATGAAAGTTTTGACTCTCCCCTAGGCTTCTGATACCACCTTAGTTGGAAGGAGGTGAGATGCCTCATTACCTTTGTGTTGGTAGTAAGTTCAGTTTTCCACAGTGATCTCTACCGACACCGTGGGGGATGGGGGCTCATTATCACCTGGAGGATAAAATCCTGGCTTCCTTCTCTGCCACTTCCCTGATGAGGATAAAAGGTTTGGGGAAACTGCTTGCAACTTTTTATGGTGAAAATCTAAGCACCCCACTTGTTCTTTGGTGGCATAGGTTGGGTTGGGCCTTAGGTTTCTCTGTGTTGTTTGCTTGAAGTAGAGTGATTATTATCCAACAGTTTTCTGTCTTGTTAAGCTACCCCTTCCCAGTCCTTTGGCTAGAGGGAATAGCCTTTTTTTAAAAAAATTTTTTGAAGTCTGTGCACATTGGCATTACTGAATTGCTGGCCTCTTTAACTCCAAGTCTGGAATCTTTGAAGTAAAAAGAAAACCGAGAAAATGCACATCCTCAATCTTCCTTGGGTCTCAAGTTCCCTAGCTGGTTTGTCTTCTTTTTACCTTTCAGAATCTTCATATGTTTGTTTCTTATAAAATGTCCAGAGTTTCTAGTAGTACTTACCAGGTAAAATAGGAAAAACTATGCCTATTTCATTTTTTTCTGGAAGTGAAGTCTAACAAAAATATATTAGTTTTAAGATTGAAAAGTTTCTATTATCAAAGGTATGTATTTCAGGTACCCATTAATCCTTCATTTTGTTCTTATGAGAGTCATTTTAAATATGTTCATGGGTCCTTTAGTTTTTCCTTGGGCAAGGTTATGTCTACATCACTGCTTTCTGTTCTTGGCATGAGAACTTGCTATTTATGGTACTAAAGAAAAACGAATATTGCTGTTCCTTTTTACTACTTTTTAAAGTGGGAAGAACATTTGTTACTCAGACACATTTAGTAGTGGGCTGGGAATTGTTTAATGGAAGTAATAGGCTAGGAAAAAACATGGGAGAAGGCTAAAAGTTTAGATAGATTTACAATGAAAAGAATAGAGTTATTGGCAGAAGACAACAATATATAGGTAGGATGAAAGGAGAACTTCTACAAGGGTTCGGGTTTTGGGGCTATTTAGGAGATTTGTGGAAATGGAAAAAGAAATGGACTGTATTTGCTGTGAATAAGTGAAAGTGAGAGAAGAGATAAGAAAAGGGAGTTTTAAGAAGTGTTATACATAATAAATGGAATGCCCCTTGGGTGATTTCAATAAAGCTGTAATTAGTTTTAATTATTTGCCAACATCAAAACTATTTTTTCCTTGAGCCATGAAGCAGTTGACACACACACACACACACACACACACACACACGAAAAATGACATTGATATATTTGATTTATTAAATTTTTAGATTCTAGGGGTACATGTGCAAGGTATTCAAATGATAGTTTTAGTGAGAAAACTTGGGTCAGAAGCTAGAGTTTTAGACTCACAGTAATTAATTTTTGTTGGAATTTAACAAAATAAATTTATAGCTCTAAAATCTGAGCATCTCTGAGCATCCATCTAACTTTTGTTCAGTAGTACTGACCTTTGTTTTTCTACTCCATCTGAAGCATTACTGTTGTACATTCTTTTAACAATCGTATTTGTCATATATTATTTAAAGAAAGTAAGCATAAATATAACTATGAATTGCAAGTTGAGTTGCAAACACTGAAGTTCCACCATCTAGTCTATTCTCCATGATACATTTTAATTTTAATTACATTGTAGACAATACTGATTTATAGAATCTGGATTAATTGACTGTATTATATTTAAATTGCATCTGGGAAACTTTTGCTACAGGAGAAATATCTGCATTGTGAGGAAAAATATGGCCCATGGTCAAATGCTTGGCATTGCTGCATATTCTATGCTTCCTGGCATAGCATAGGCTCTGGAGTGTTTTTCCATGAAGAAAACAATATTATCTGGCATCTCCAAGACTGTATGTTCACTAACACTTTTTTTTTTTTTTTTTTTGTGAGTTGGAGTCTCACTCTGTCGCCCAGACTGGAGTGCAGGGGCCACTCCTGGCCAGTGCAGCCTCGCCTGCTAGGCTCCAGCGATCCTTCTGCCTCAGCCTTCCGAGTAGCCGGAATTACAGGCATGTGCTACCACACCCGGCTGATTTTTTGATTTATTATAGAGATGAGGTCTCGCAGCCCAGGCGGGTCTCGAACCCGTGGGCTCAGGCAATCCACACACCTCAGCCTCCCAAAGGCGCGGGATTACAGGCTAAGCTACCGAGCACGGCCACTAACACTTTTATCAGAAAGTCTTTATTCCCTGGAACATTCTTTAGCACAGGAAGTACTGATTTATAAACCACACCTAAGAGACAACTCCTTGGGTGAAATAAAACCTAGGATCACTTTCTCTCCTTTATATAAAAAGCCCACTTCTCCAATGACAGAGAGATTTCAGTACTTCCAAAGTTTTTATACCCTGATAAGTACCTAGAAATTCAGTTGTTATCTCCATTGTTCTTGTCCTCTCCTTGAGGGTGGGATTCAATTGTTTCAACGTTACTGGGTTGCAGAACTGGAATGAATCCTTCATTGATTAGGGAAAATGATGAGGCAGATGAATCGGGGAAAAGTATCAGCAAAGGGCAGGTTTCTAGAAATATAAAAGGCAAGCAAGTAGATTTCTAGACAAGGGAGATTTAACAGGAGATTTGCAGACATTTACCATCTTTAGCAAGGGCACACAAACCTGGGCTTACCCATTCAGAAAGCAGTAGACCACAGTTACTGTTTATTATTCCCTCTGCTACTCATGAGAAAAAAATAATTACATATTAGTGTTGGAGAACTAATGTAGAGGATGTTTCAAGGTGACCTTCAGAGAACATATGACTGAGAATCATCATATTACTTTTTAGTTGATTTTGTTTTGTCTCAGTTCTTATTATAAAGAGATTTGTTTTAATGAGTTTTAATAAATTTGTTTGTTTGTATAAGAGTTATAATATTGATCACTACTACATGAATTTTATGTTTGATGAGTCCAATCATGTCTATCCAAACATAACAATATTTCATTTCTTTTTTTTTTCTTTTTTTTTTGAGTTGGAGTCTCACTCTGTCGCCCAGACTGGAGTGCAGTGGCCACTCCTGGCCACTGC
>NW_007258217.1:693163-708274 GCF_000164805.1 Carlito syrichta | reverse complement strand
CAGGCACGCGCTACCACGCCCGGCTGATTTTTTGATTTATTGTAGAGATGAGGTCTCGCTGCCCAGGCGGGTCTCGAACCCACGGGCTCAGGCAGTCCACTCACCTCAG
Source organism: Carlito syrichta (assembly GCF_000164805.1). Classification (NCBI taxonomy): domain Eukaryota; kingdom Metazoa; phylum Chordata; class Mammalia; order Primates; family Tarsiidae; genus Carlito; species Carlito syrichta. The sequence continues at coordinate 708,165 of NW_007258217.1, read as the reverse complement.
CCTCCCAAAGGGGCGGGATTACAGGCTGAGCCACCGAGCCCGGCTACAATATTTCATTTCTTAGCACAATTTAGTCTTTTATCTTGGGTAAATTATTTCCCACAAAAACATCCTTTGTCCCAGGAAGTGTTTTTTTTCATTATCTTTATTTCTTTCTATTTAAAAATTTCTTTTTTATTTTAAAGGTGTGCGATACAAATCAAGATTGGGCACATAAATGGTGTGCATATAGGTTAAATTTGGGCCTCTCATTGGACCTCACTTCGCCTGGATTGGGATCATGCACCCTTATTGATGTTATGTTCCCCCCCCTTCCCCTTGCAGTGTCCTGCTACTGCCGATCTCTTTCTTGTAGTTTTATGATAGGTGACTATGTTTATTTCTAACATGAGTCATTTGCTTTACATCTCCTTTCCTTTCCTTACCAATTTTGCACAGCTCATTCCATTTTTCTTTGGCTAACTAAATGGTGCCTACTTTTACATTTTGCTCCAAGCTTCATTTGTTTCAAGATTTTGATGGCCATGCTTGCTGAGAATAATTTATTTCCTCTGAGGATAGATATCCGCTCCTGAAACCTGTGAATATGTTAGGTTACATGGCACAAGAGAATTAAGGTTATAGATGAAATTAAAGTTGATTATCAGATAACCTTGAGGTGGAGAGATTGTCCTGGATTACACAGGTGGGCTCAGGCTCAGTGTAATCGCAAGAGTCCTTGTAAGTGGAAGAGGAACGCAAAAAGAGAAAGACCAGAGAGGGAGAGACTCTGTCATAATGTTGCTGGCATGGGAGGTGGAGGAAGGGGACAGTGATTTAGGGAATGTGGGTAACCACTAGAAGCTGGAATAGGCAAGGGAGTGGATTCTCCCCTAGAGCTCCAAGAAGGAATTCAGTCCTGCGGACACCATGATTTTAGTCCAGTTAGCCCCATTCTAGACTTACCCACTCCAGAACTGTAAGATAACAAATTTAAGTTGTTGTAAGCCACTAAACTTGTGGTAATTCATTACAGCAGTAACAGGAAATGAATATAGTACTTGATAAATACTTTCCGATTAAAAAACTTATTAAAAGTTTACAGCATAAAGACACACTCAATGCCAGTGTTAGAAAATGTTCACTATATGTAATAGAAATCCTTTTTGTCATACTTATATTCCCTTGTTAGTAGAGATAGAAATCAACTGGCCGTTTTTTTTCCCCCAGCTATGCAGATATTTAAAACCAGTTGTTAAAAACTCAGCATTTTTTTAAGTTGATCTTTTTGTGGTAAAATATAAATAACATAAAACTTACCATCTTAATCATTTAAAAATATACTACTCAGTGGGATTAAGTATAATCATATTGTTGTGCAGCCATCATGACTATCCGGCTCCAGAACTTTTTGATCCCTAAGCTGCAACTCTGTACTTATTAAATAATAATTCCCCATTTTTCCCTTCCCCCGTCTCAGACAACTACCATTCTACTTTTTGTCTCTTTGAGTTTGATGACTCTAGATAACTCATTATGTAAGAGGATCCACATACAATATGTGTTCTTTTGTGTCTGACATTTTTCTTAGTATGATGTCTTTAAGTTTCATCCATATATATGTAGTATAAGTCAAAATTTCATTCTTTTAAAAGGCTAAGTAATAATCTATTGCATGTATATGATGCATTTTGTTTATTGCTTCATCTATCAATATTTGCGTTGTTTCTACCTTTTGGCTTTAGTGAATAATGCTACTATGAACGTTGGTGTATAACTGTCTGTTTCAGTTCCTGCTTTTATTTCCATATACCCCAAAGTGGAATTACTGGATCAGATGGTAATTCTATTTTTAATTTTTTGCGGAACTTCTGTACTGTTTTCCACAGTGGCTGCATCACTTTACATTCCCTCTAGAAATGCATAGGAATCTCATTACTTCACATCTTCACCAACACTTGTTATTTTCTCTTTATTTCTTAAATAATAATCATCCTAATGTGTGTGAAGTGGTGCTTCACTGCAGTTTTAACTTGCCTTCCCAAGTCACTGGTGATACTAACCAGCTTTTCATGTCTTTATTGGCCATCCATATATTTTCTTTGGAAAAATATCCTTTCAAGTTCTTTGCTTATTTTTTTCTTACATGAGAGACAGCTTCCCTTCCCCCCTTTTCCATTTTCATTTTAGATTCAGGGAGGACACATGTATGTTTGTTACATGAACATATTGTGTAGTGGTGGGGGGTGGGTCTCAGGTGACCCATTCCCCAGATAGTGAACATTATACTCAATAGATAATTTCTGAACACTCTTCCCTACCTTCCCCCTAATTGGTGTCCCTAGTGTCTATTATTTCCATCTTTGTGACTGTTTAGTTCCCACATATAAATGAGAACATACAATGTTTCGCTTTCTGTTTCTGAATCAGTTTACTTAGGATGATAATCTCCAGTTCCATTCATATTGCTGCAAAGGACATAATTTCATTCTTTTTTATAGCTGTGTAGTATCTCACGGTGTATTTATACTACATTTCTTTATCCAGTCAATTATTGGTGGGCATGTAGGTTGGTGCAACAATTTTGGTTTTGCTGTTGTGAATGGTACTGCACTGAACATATGAATGCAGATACCTTTTTAATATATTGATGTCTTTTCCTTTTTAAAAATATCTTTTCTGGTGTGTAGTGGTAGGATTGCTAGGTCAATTTTTAGTTCTTTGAGAAATCTCCATACTGTTTTCTTTTCTTTAAAATATTTTTTCTTTTTATTGAGTTGGAGTCTCACTCTGTTGCCCACACTGGAGTGCAGTGGCACACTCCTGGCCATGGCCTGCTGGGCTCTGGTGATCTTTCTGCCTCAGCCTTCCAAGTAGCTGAAACTATAGGAGCGTGCTACCACGCCCGACTAATTTCTGATTTATTGTAGAGATGAGGTCTTGCCAAGTTGCCCAGGCAGGTCTCGAACCTGCGGGCTCAGGCAATCCACTCGCCTCAGCCTCCCAAAGCGCTGGGATTACAGGCTGAGCCACTAAGCCCGGCCTCCATACTGTTTTTCATGGAGGTTGAACTAGTTTACAATCCCACCAACAGTGAATGAGCATTCCTTTTTCTCCACATCCATGCCAACATGTTGTTCGTTTACTTTCTAATAATAGTCATTCTGACTGGTATGAGGTGATTTCTCATTGTGGTTTTAATTTGCGTTTCTCTGGTCATTAGTAATTAGCATTTAAAAATGTTTGTTGGCTGGTTGTGTGTCTTCTTTGGAGAATTGTCTATTCATGTGCTTTGCCCACTTTTTGATGGGGTTGTTTGTTTCACATTGAGTTGTTTGGGTTCCTTGACAATTCTAGATATAAGTCCTTTGCCTGAGACATAATTTGCAGATATTTTCTTCCATTTCATAGGTTTTCTGTTCACTCTGTTAATTATTTGTTTTTCTGTGTAGAAGGTTTTGAGTTTAATTATGTCCCATTTATCTATTTTTGTTTTTGTTGCAATTATTTTTGGGGTCTTATCATAAGTTCTTTGCCCAAGTCAGTGTCCAGAAGAGTGTTTCCTAGTTTTTCTTCCAGGATTTTTATAGTTTCATATTTTTAAGTTGTTGATCCATCTTGAGTTAATTTTTTGTGTATGGTGAGAGGTAGGGGTCCAGTTTTACATGGCTAGCCAGTTTTCCCAGGACCATTTATTAAATAGGATGTCCTTTCCCCATTGTTTATTTTTGTCAACTACAGATTTTTGTTTATTTATTAGGTCTAGAAGTTTCTTGGAGGAGCCTTTAGGGTTTTCTAGGTATACTATCATGCCATCCACGAACAGAGATAGTTGACTTTCTCCTTGCTGATTTGGTTTTTTATTTCTTTCTCTTGCCAGTTTGCTCTTGCTAGGACTTCCAGTACAATATTTAATAAGAGTGGTGACACTGGACATTCTTGTTTTGTGTGATACAAGTTTCATAGGATGAGTTAGGAAAGATTCCTTCCTCCTCAGTTTTTTGGAATAGTTTTGTTAGGATTGATACTAGCTCTTTTTTTATACATCTGATAAAATTTGGCTGTCAATCTACCTGGCCCTGAGCTTTTTTTTGTTGGAAGCTTTTTAAAATTACTTATTCAATTTCATTGCTTGTTATTGGCCTATTCACTTTATCTACTCTGGTTCAGTCATGGGAGATTGTATGTTTCCAGAAAGTTATGCATTTATTTGCCACAGAAGTGTTCACAGTAGTTTCTGATGACATTTTTTATTTCTGTGGTACCAAGTTGTTATGTCACTCTGTCATTCCTTATTAAAAATTTGTCTTGTCTCTTTTTTCTTGGTTAGTCTAGTTAGTGGTCTGTCAATATTGCTATCTTTTCAAAGATGAACTTTTGATTTATTGTTTTGGTCTCAATATAATTTAGTTCTGTTCTGATCTTTGTTATTTCTTTTCTTCTGCTAGCTTTGGGTTTGGATTGTTCTTGTTTTTCTAGTTCCTTGAGGTATAAGGTAAAGCTGTAGATTTCCAATCTCTCTTTTTGGTGTAGGCATTTAATACTATAAACTTTCCTCTCAGGACATGTCCCAAAGGTTTTGGTATACTGTGTCACTATTTTTATTTGTTTCAATAATTTTTTTTTTATTTCTGCCTTAATTTTGTTGTTTTACCTTAGGGTCATTCAAGAGCAAGTTGTTTGGTTTCCAGGTAGTGGTGTAGTTTTGGGAGCCCCTCCTAACTAATTTTGATTTCTAATTTTACTCCACTATGGTCTGAGAAGATAGTTGTTTTGATTTTAATGTTTTAAAATTTGTTGAGACTTGCTTTATAGTCAAGCATATAGTCTATTTTGGAGAATGTTCCATGCAGAAATGAGAAGAATGTGTATTCTGCAGTTATTGGGTGGAAAGTTCTGTGGTTGTCTGTTAGGTCCATTTGGTACAGTGTTTCTTTGTTAATTTTCTGCTTCAATAATCTGTCTAGTGATGTCAGTGGGGTGTTGAAGTCACTCACTATTATGGTATTGCTATCAGTATGTTTTACAAGGTCAAGGAGTGTTTGCTTCAAGAATTTGGGTACTCTGATGTTTGGCACACATATGTTTAAGATCATTAAATCTTGTTGAATTGTACCCTTTATCATTATATAATGCCCTCCTTTGTCTTTCTTTATTGTTATTTATTTAATGTGTGAGCTGTCAGACATGATGATGGCTACTTCTACTCATTTTTGTTTTCCATCCATCTGATATATTATTTTCCACCCATTTACTTTGAGTCTGTGATTGTCTTTGGCCAGTAGGTGGATTTCTTGTAGGCAGCATATGGTTGGGTCTTTTTTTTTTTTTTAAATCCAGTTTGCCATTCTGATTCTTTTAAGTGGGGGTATTTTGACCATTTATATTCAGAGTTAATACTGATATGTGAGGATTTATTTTTGCCGTAGTGTTATAGGCAAGCTACATTGGGGATATGTACTTGCTTTATAGGCTTTGTGAGCATAATATTCATGATAGCAAGAGTCGTTTTTTCATTTCCAAGTTTAGAACTCCTTTGAACATCTCTTGTAGAACTGATTTAGTGGCAAGAAATTCCTTAGTGTTTGTTTGTCTGGGAAGGACTTTATTTCTCCTTCATTTATGAAGTTTAGCTTGCCTGGATATAAAATCTTGGCTGGCACATCTTTTTTTGAAAGAAGGCTGAAAATAGGCACCTATTCTCTTCTGGCTTGTATCACTTCTGCTGAGAAGTCTGCTGTTCATATAATGCTCTTTCCTTTAAAAGTGATTCGGTGCTTCTCTCCTGCTGCTCTTAGGATATTTCTTTCATGTTGACTTTAGAGAATCTGACAATAATATACCTTGGTGTGGTTTTTCTTGTGATGCATCTTGCAGGAGTTTTTTGGGCTTCTTGTGTCTGGATGTGTAGATCTTTCTGAAGACCAGGGAAGTTTTCTTGAATTATTTCCTTGAATCTGTTTTCCATACTTTTTACTTTAACTTCTCCTCCCTCTGGAATGCCTATGATTTGTATGTTTGGTCACATTACATAATCCCATATTTCTCATAGGCGTTGCTCATTCTTCTTAATTATTTTTTTCTTATTTCTGTCTGACTGAGTTAATTTGAAGAACCTCTCTTCTAACTTTGAGATTCTTTCTCTCACTTTTTCTAGCCTACTGCTAAAGCTTTGGACTGTGTTTTGTATCTCCATCATTGAGTTTTTTTTTTGTTTTATTTTTGTTTTTAATGTCGTCAATTCTTCTTTCACTTTTTGAATTGTTCTGCTAATTTCCTTGTTTTAGTTATTTGCTTTCACTTGCATCTCATTGAGCTGCTTCCTAATCAGTAATCTGAATTTGTTTACTGATATTTCAGGGATTTCATTTTGGTTAGAGTGTGTTGTTGAAGAGTTGGTGTACCTCTTTGGAGGGATAAAACTGGTTTTTCATACTTTCAGAGTTGTTTCTCTGTTTTTTTTTTCTCATTTGGGTGACCTATGGTGGCTAATTTGTATGAGTTCCTTTGATATAGATAGGCTGTATATGTAGGTTTTCCTGAGTGTTGGTGGTAGTAGTGATGTAGTGGGAATGTGGGTTGACTTGTTGCCTCCTTTGAAGCTGTAATGATGGAGGTCTTGGGAGGCATGTCTTGCTCCTTGGTGGTATGTGCTGGTATCAGCAAATTAGTTGTTGTATTGCATTATTAAACCTTCAGGCTGGCAGGTGTCACCAATGGGTAAGTGCTGGCTACTGCCAATGTGGATGGTATTTACTTCGTCCTTGTTTGTTGGAAGAAGCTGTCTGTTGTTTCACCAGTGAGCTGGTTTGCAGGGTGCACTGTGGTTTGAGCTTCCAGTTCAACCCCATGGAGGGGAGAACAAAGATGAGTGGGGCCAAACTGGGCAAGCCCATCTATGAGTACACTGATGGCAGGCACAGGTACCAGGTCTGAGTCCGATGTGTGGTCTCTATTCTTGGGGGGGAGGGGTGGCTCAAGCTCCTACTCCAAGTGACTGGGTATGTTAGGGCATGGAGCACAGGGGACCTCATTGCACAAGGATCACTATACAGGGAGGATGGGATGACTTAGATCTTGCTCATTTTTTTTTTGAGTTGAAGTCTCACTCTGTTGCCCAGACTGGAGTGCAGTAGCCGCTCCCGGCTGCTGCAGCCTCAGCCTGCTGGGCTCTGGCGATCCTTCCGTTCAGCCTTCCAAGTAGCTGGAACTACAGGTGTGTGCTACCACGCCCGGCTAATTTTTTTATTTATTGTAGAGATGAGGTCTCACCAAGTTGCCCAGGCGGGTCTCGAACCTGTGGGCTCAGGCAATCCACTCACCTCGGCCTCCCAAAGCGCAGGATTACAGGCTGAGCCACCGAGCCCGGTCTACTTTGCTCATTTAAAAAAAAAATATTTACTTATTATAAAGATGTGGGGTACAATTCAGGGTTAGGTATGCAAACATTGATCATGCAGGTACCCTTGTTTACGAGGTATGCCCCTCCCTCCCCTAGCAGTTTCCCTCAATTGCCAGTCCCACCCCCCTCCCCTGACAGTTTTCCACTACTGCCAATCGCTTCCTTATATAGCATTATAATTGTTCAAGGTCACCTTATGAGTGAGAACATATGGAACTCAGTTCTTTGTTTCTGTGATAAATCACTGAGTGTGATAGACTCCAAATCCATCCAATTTGCTGCAACTTTGCTCATTTTTAATTGTGTTACTTAATTTTTTGTTGTTGAGTTATAGGAGTTTTTCAAATGATAGTTTGGACATTAACTGGTTAGCATATATATATGTATCAAATCTTTTCTCCCATTATACAAGTTGCCTTTTCTCTCTGTTGATGGTATCCTTTAATTCAAGAGATTTTAAAATATTTATGAGGTCCAAGTTACCTCTTTTTCTTTCATTGCTTGAGCTTTTGACTTAGTTTTTTAAAAGTTAGAATTATGCTAATTTAGTAATAATTCAGAGGTCTTGTATTTAACACTTTGGTTTTTTTCTATGCCTGTATTTTGAATCATGAATCAAGTATTCATATCTTTATTCAGATGTGGAGCCTGGATACTTTTACTTTTAGAATCATTGTTACCCTGTTTGGTAGTAAGCTAACTCTGATTTTGGAATTTTAGTGTCTGAGAAGAAAATAGTTATGATTAAAGCTATTTCATAGAATTTTTTTTTTCTAGGATTGAGAATAACCAAATTAAATATGCCTTAGAGTATAAAGCATGGTTAAAAACCACCTTATGATAAAATTTCATGTATGAATATTATGCATAGTTATTCTCTTAGCTATGAAGTATAGTATACTTGAGCAGATTAAATCTTGCATCTGTCTTTTTTCACTTATCCATGTGGTTTAGTGAAAGGGATTACTGTAGAAGCAATGTTAATATTTTAAAAATAGACCAGGTTCAGTGGCTCAGTCCATAATCCCAGCACTTTGGGAGGCCCAAGTGAGTGGATTGTCTGAGCCCGTGGGTTCGAGACTGGCCCAGGCAACTTGGTGAGACCTTGACTCTACAATAAATAAAAAGTTAGCAGGGCATGGTAGCATGTGCTGTAATTCTGGCTACTTGGAAGGTTGGGGTGGAAGGATCACCAGAGACCAGCAGGTCGATGCTGGGGTGGCTGTGAGTGTGCTACTGCACTCCAGCCTGGGTGACAGAGTGAGACTCCACCTCAAAAACAAAAATAACAAAATAAAAAACCCTCTATGAGCAATTTTCATCAACAGTCAGGGATTCCTTTTGAGTTATTTGTCACCATTACACTGAAAATATTTTCAGAAAGTTTACCATGAGGCTTATATAAAAAGAGGCCTCTTATATCACCATTTGTGTAATCCCAAGCAAGAAGATCCTAATTGGCTAAAAAATTATTCTGGCATCACACTCTGCTCACCTGCAGAGAACACAAGTGAGACATCCTGATTAGCACTCTGTGGTCAAGTGTTAATGACTCTGCAAAATAAATTACTGTGATCATGAAAAAACATCCAATCGCTGAAGCTTATTGACATTTTCAAACATGTGAATCCTGCCTAAAAGAAGGCTCCTGACCAAAATAGGCACAGCAAATTGGATTAATCAGACACCCAGCATCTTTTGGAAAAGGTCAAATTTACACATGTGGAGGTTTATAGATCCTTCACCTAAGTAAATGCATAAACCTTCTGTCTTAGCTAGTTTGGGCCACTCTAATGAAGTATCATAGATTGGGTGGCATATAAACAACAAAAATTTATTTCTTGCACTTCTGGAGTCGAAAGTTTGAGATCAAAAGATCAGGATGCCAGTATGGTCATTTTCTGTGTTTGGGCAAGGGCTCTCTTTTGGGTTGCCGATGGCATTCTTCTTGTTGTAGCCTCAGATGGTAGAAAGAAGCCGGAAGAGTTCTCTGAGGTCCTTTTTATAAGGGCACCAGACCCATGGCCTAATTATCTCTGAAAGACCCCACCCACACTGGGGGTTGGGATTCCAACTTATACATTTTAGGGGTACATGAACATTCAGTCATTGTACTGCCTGAATATTTTCTTTTCTGGTTATTCCTACCTATCTCCCTCTCATTTCTTTTTTGGGGGGTAGGGGGTTATTTTTTTTACCTCCTAATTAATTTATGATTCATTGTCTTTTAGGTAGTGTAAGTGACTCAGGGAATCCAAATTTAAGTGTTGAAAGTTCCCAGGGACCAGAGCAAGGCCATGAGTCAGAGCTAGTCAGGCAAACCAGAGTTATGTTTTCACTTTGGAGTATTGGTCAGGGCTTACTGTGTTTGAGAAACCAGTTGAACTAACAAGTACCAAAAAAACACAACGAGACATTATACAAGATAGGAAGACCAGAGTTCAGGTGTGTGGGGAGTGGCCAGATGAACTGTAAGAACCGAAGGAACAACAAATTCCTGTAGCGTCACTTTTAATTGGTGTGCCCTTTTCTTTTCTTTTCTTTTTTTGAGTTGGAGTCTCACTCTGTCGCCCAGACTGGAGTGCAGTGGCCGCTCCTTCCGCCTCAGCCTTCCAAGTAGCCGGAATTACAGGCACGTGCTACCATGCCCGGCTGATTTTTTGATATATTGTAGAGATGAGGTCTCGCCTGCCCAGGCGGGTCTCGAACCCGTGGGCTCAGGCAATCCACTCACCTCAGCCTCCCAAAGGTGCGGGATTACAGGCTGAGTCACCGAGCCCGGCTTGGTGTGCCCTTTTCAATCCAAGGCTATCTTGCTATGTTTGACTCTGGTAATCACTAACTCTTGGTCATACAATTTGGATAACTTTTTTAGTGGCTTCCATCCTTTGCAACTCCTTTTTCTTAAATTCACCACACTGCTGAAATCAGATTTGTCTTCCCAAAGTAAATAGCCCATTAAGCCACCACATTATTCTAAAACCTTCAACACTTTCTCACAGCTTTCCAGACAAAATATCTATGTTCTTCAGGCTTGGCTTCAAGAACATCCACTGTGAAACTTCTCACTATTTTTATAGTCATGTCTGTCTCTTATTCTTTCATAACTATTTTCAGTGATATTCAAATGGCCAGTTTTTGATTATCCCCTTGTATTCCTTCTTGTGAGTAATTTTCATCATTTTCTTCCTTTCTTTAGTTAAAACCTACTGGTTCTTTAAATTTTTTTTTTCAACTGCCTCTCTACTGATGATAATTTCCTTTCATTGAAACTTCTTAGTCTTTTGTGAGCCACTATTCTGGAATTCTTTTGTGATACTTTTCTCATATTACTTTTCTGTTAAAAAATGTTTGATTTGTTTTATCATATATCCTAATTAAACCAGAGCTATTTTATTTATAGTTAACCATAAGCACAGCTCCTAGGACCTATGAGCTTTTAAATAGCTTAGAAAAAGGAGATAATATCTGAAAACATCTCCTATCCCTCAGATTCAAGTCTGGAGGAGAATAAATGAAGAAATATTTATAACTAGAAAGATAGCACAAATCTGCAAAATATCAAAGACAAAAATAAAAATCTTAAATGTAACCCAAGAGAAAAGACAGATTTTACCTGGCATAAGAGTAATTTACTTACAAGAGTAATACTAGAGACCAGAAGACAAATAATATCCCTCACTATAGAGCAAAACAATGGTCAAATTAGAGTTTTATACAAGGATAGATTATTATTAGCATGAGAACAAAATAAAAATATTTTTAGACAAAAGACACGGAGAGTTTACCACTAACAGACCTTTGTTGAAAGAAATTCTAAAGGATATACATCAGGAAGAATAAAATTGAACCTAGATTTCTAAATGTGTAAGTAATCTAAATAAATAGTGACTAAAAAGCAATAATAATGACTAATTTGAAGAGTTTTAAAAACAAAGTTGAATGGAAATATTAGACACTAATACACATGGAAGATGGATTCTAAAGTCTTCTCCTTGCTCAAGAGAAAGGTAAGAAAACAAGGCAGAAATACTTTGTCAATTCAGAAGTTTAAGAATAACCATTGGATACAAGAAAATAAAATGATAACTTCCAACTGGTGAAGAGAAAAAAAAGATAAAAAAATAAAGTAAATTTGACAAAAGGCAAAAAAGAAGAAAAAATAGAAACATCTTCTCCAATGAAAGAATATTAAATAGAATATGTAAAATAAGATGGTAAAAGTAATTCAAAAAAGATTAGTACATTGGGTAAAATTACATAATACCACCATATTCAGTTTATATATATATATAACATACAAAGGCATAACAAGTTTGAAAAAATGTAAAAGGTAAACACTAATTGAAGAAAAAACTGAAACAGCCAAATTAATAGCAGACAAAATAGACATTATGGCAAAAGAACATTAATACAAACAAAGAGGGTTATTATATAATGTGATAGATGCAATAATTTGCCATCAAGATAAAATAATCTTGAACTGTTAAACACTTAACAACATATTTCCAAATTGTGTACATTGAAAATCAAAAGAATTACAAGAAGAAGATAAGCACTCTGTCGCCCAGACTGGAGTGCAGTGTCCGCTCCCGGCCACCGCAGCCTCGACCTGCTGGGCTCCGGCGATCCTTCCGCCTCAGCCTTCCGAGTAGCCGGAATTACAGGGAAATTTAATTTAAATAATGGGAAATTTAATGAAACTACTCAATGATAATCACCAGAGAATAAAATTAATAAGAATTAAAAAATCTTGAATAATGATTATGATTTATTAATCAAACTCTGAACCCAACAATTAGAGAATACACTTTTGAAAAGCATACATAAAATATATGCAAAAATTAATTAAGTTATAGGCTACAAAGCAAGTTTTTGCAAATATAACTAAAGTTATCTTCTAAACCATGATCTTTGGTCAAAATTCAATAAAATTAAAAATAGATTACAAAAGAATAGACAAATAAGAGGAACAAAATATATTACTCATATAAATATAGTGAGCTGATCTTTGACAAAGTAGCAAAGGAAATATAATGTAGAAAAGATAGTCTTTTCTACAAATGGTACTGAAACAACTGGATATCCACGTCCAAAAAAATGAATCTAGATGTAAATCTTATAGTCACAAAAATTAACTCATATAATCATAGTCCTAAATGTAAAATGTAAAGCTATAAAACTCCTAGAAGATAACATACAAGAAAATCCAGGTGACCTTGGTTGTGGCAATGATTTTTTTACATATGATATTAAAGGTACAATCCACAAAAAATTTGATAATCTGGACTTTATTAAAATTAAAAATTTCTGCTCCATAAAATGCACTGTCAAGAGAATAAGAAGACAAGACACACGCTGGGAGGAAGCATTTGCAAAAGACAAATTTAGTGAAGGATTTGTATCCAAAAGATACTAAGAACTCTTAAAACCCAGCCATAAGAAAATGAAAAACCTGCTTAAAAAATGTTCAAAAGATCTGAGAAGACATCTCACCAAAGAAGATATACAGATGGCAAATAAACATTTGAAAAGATATTCAACATCTTATGTCATTAGGGAATTGCAAATTAAAACAATGAGATACCACTACATACTTACTAGAATGACCAAAATAAAAAACACTGATGACACCAAATGCTGGCAAAAACGGGGAGCAACAGGAGCTATCATTCATTGCTGTTGGAAATGCAAGATGGTATAGCCACTTTGGAAAACTGGCCGTCTTATAAAATGAGACCAACTCTTACCATGAAACCCAGCAGCCATGCTTCTTGATATTTACCCAAATGAGTTGAAAACATGTCTACATGAAAACCTGCTCACAGATGTTTTTAGCATGACTAAAATCTGGAAGCAACCAAGATGTTGTTCAGTAAGTGAATGGATGAATCAACTGTGGTACATACAGACTATGGAATATTATTCATTACTACAAAGAAAAGAGCTATTAAGCCATGAAAAGAGACATGGAAAAAACTTAACTGCATATTACTCAGTGAAAAAAGCTAATCCAAAAGCTTATATAGTGTATGAGTTCAGCTGTATGACATTCTTGAAAAGGTAAAACTGTAGAGACAGTAAAAAGATCAGTGGTTGCCACAAGAGGGAGAAATGAATAAGTGGTACACAGTGGATTTTTATGTCAGTGAAATCATTCTCTGTTTTATAATGGTGGATACATATCAGTATACATTTTTTCGAAACTCATAGAATGGACAACATTTAGAGTGAGCCCTAATGTAAACTTTGAATTTTGGGGGATAATGGCTTGTCAATGTCGGTTTGTTGATTGCACAACTGTACCACTACGGTGTGGTGTTGATAATAGGAACGCTAAGTATGTATGTGTGAGCAGGAGAATTCTCTGCACTTTTCACTCCGTTTTGCTTTGAACCTAAAACTGTTCTGAAAAACACAAAGTCTGCTAAAAAAAAAAATTAAGAATATAAATGGAAAGAAGGAACCCTTGAAGTGTAGAGTATACTTAGTCTAAGGTAGCCATTTTAAAGCAGCCCAGCCATTTTGCTCACTCCAGTCTGGGCGACAGAGTGAGACTCCAACTCAAAAATAAATAAAAAAAAAAAAATAAATAAAATAAAATAAAAATAACTTTCTATTTTATTTACTTTCATAACCAGACTTAAAACCATAATTAGTTTGCAAATATGCAGGGTGGAAATTTTTTGGCTACCTTTATTGAAAGGGTAAACTGAGGCAAGGTGGACTGAAAGAAAAATGCTTTAGTTTTAGAAACTAGTGATTATGCAGAACCCCCTTGATCATGTCCAGATTGCTAACAATTTATCTTTTAGGCGTTCGTATTGTTACTTTGTTATCCGCTGACCTCCAGCATACCACCAGGAGACATGTTTAATGGTAAATTATCACCCGATCATGACTACCCCAGCCCACCACGTGAGGTGGAACGCTGATGCCTGGTGCTCAAGACACAAGATTCGTGTGACTGCTATGGAAACTGAAGAATGCAACTCTGGACAGTCCTTTTGACCCAGACCTCCTCTAGGTCTAAGCCCCTTAGCTTTAGGGACTTGTTTAGAACCCTTAAATATTCCTAGTCTTTAGCCTGCCAAGCCATACTTGCCTTGGAGTGTCGGCCCCCTTTCCATCTGTGAAAGATGAATAATAAACTTTACTTCTTTCTATTTTCTTCCTCATTGCAATCGTGCGTTATTCCCGCAGCATCAGTCCACCTTGCCTCAGTTTACTCTTTCAGTAAAGTTAGCCAAAAAAATTCCACCCTGCATATTTGAAAACTAATTATGGTTTTAAGTCTGGTTATGAAAGTAAATAAAATAGAAAGTTACTTTTATTTTTATTTTATTTATTTATTTTCTTTTTTGAGTTGGAGTCTCACTCTGTCGCCCAGACTGGAGTGCAGTGGCGGCTCCCAGCCACCGCAGCCTCGACCTGCTGGACTCCGGCGAGCCTTCCGCCTCAGCCTTCCGAGTAGCTGGAACTACAGGCGTGCGCTACCATGCCAGGCTAGTTTTTGATTTATTGTAGAGATGAAGTCTTGCCAAATTGCCCAGGCGGGTCTCGAACCCACGGGCTCAGGCCATCCACTCACCTCAGCCTCCCAAAGCGCGGGATTACAGGC
>NW_007258217.1:648317-693023 GCF_000164805.1 Carlito syrichta | reverse complement strand
ACACACACACACACACACACACACACACACACACACACACACGATTAATATTGAATTCTTTTTTCAATTGTATATAATCTTGAGATAAAACATCAGAAAGAGTAAGAAGACTGAGCTGTAGGTATAATATGAAATAAGAAAGAAAGAAGTTTAAAGTGTTTGAAAATCTTCATCTTAAGTAGAAAGACTCAAATCTGTGATTTTATTCTTGAAAGGAATGATTGGAAAAATATAGATTACATAGTGCTTTTGAAAGACTTGAGAACTTGGCTTTAAGTAGAATCAATCAATCAATATTGTAAAAATGTAATTTCTCCCTAAAACTATATAAATTCAGTTTCAAATTATCAACATGCTTTCTTTTTGAAACTTGACAAAATGATTCTAAAGATTGTTTAAAAGAATGTGCATGTGACAACAGAAAATTTTAAGTAGAAAAATATAAACAATGCTTACTTTGTCAAGTATTTAAATGTTATGACAATGTGTGTCTGATATACACTTTGAAAATTTAAAAACATATGGAAATTTATATGATGAAAATGACATTTTAAATCAGTGAAATAAAGATGGATTATGTAGAAAAATACAGTGCTTGGAAAATTGTCTAGTTATTTGGAAAACAATGAATGTAGGTTCACTGATCTAAATTCTAGGTAGACCACAAAGTTATTCTATACATACAAGCATACGCATACACTAACCAACTAAATTAAAAAAACTATAAAAGCAATATTTTTCTAAGTGCTAGGCACTATTTTGAACTCTGTATCTTTTACAGGTTTGAAAAAAGAGGCAAGAGAAGGTTAAGTAACTAAGTTCACATAGTAAATAAGTGGTGAAGCTGGGATTCCCAACACATTCAGTTTGGCTTCAGACCCAAGTTCACTGTAGGCTCTGTACTACATAACACTGCTTACAATAGTTAATTTTATTTGTCAGTTTGATTAAACCATGAATGCCCAGATAAGTGAGTATTCTTATTTCTGGTTGAGTCCATGAGGGTGTTTCTGAAAGAGATTAGCATTTGAATTGGTAGACTGAGTAAGGCAGATTGCCCCACCCTGTGTGGGTGGCCTTATTCAATCTGTTGAGGGCCTGAATAGAACAAAAATGCAGAGGAGGGTTGAATTAACTCTGCTTGGCTGCTTGAGCTGGGACATCCTTCTTTCCTGCCTGGGGACTTCCAGTTCTCTGGCCTTCAGACCCAGACTAGAATCTACACAATTAACTCTGGCTCTCAGGCCTTTGAACTACACCACAGGCTTTCCTGGGTCTCTAGCTTGCAGACAGAGGTTGTTTCTCTGGAGAACACCACCTAATGCAATAACCCATTATAAATGTGTATAGCAAAGAAATCAGTATGAAGTCAAAGGAACAATGGCAAACAGGAAATTGTTAGCAATATAATTACCTACTGACAGCTAAATGTCAATGTGTCTTATCCATAAATAACACTTAAAAGCATCGTCCTAACCAGAGAAGTGAAAGACCTTTACAACAAAAACTATCAAACACTGCTCAAAGAAATCAAAGATGACAAAAACAAATGGAAAACTATTCCATGCTCATGGATTGGAAGAATCAACATTGCTAAGATGTCCATCCTACCCAAGGCAACCTACAGATTTAACACAATACCCATTAAATTACCAGCGGCATTCTTCTCAGACCTGGAAATGACAATACAGGAATTCATATGGAAACATAAATGACCATGAATAGCCAAAACAATCCTCAGAAGAAAAAAAAAAAAAAAAAAAAAAAAGCAGGATGTTTCACACTCCCAGACTTTAAACTTTATTATAAAGCTATAATAATCAAAACAGCCTGGTATTGGTACAAGAACAGGCATATAGACCAATAGGACAGGATAGAGATTCCGGAAGCAAAACCTCAATTTCTCAACCAACTCATTTTCGATAAAGCCTCCACCATCAATCACTGGGGAGAGGAGAACCTGTTTAGTAAATGGTGCTAGGAAAACTGGCTGACCACATGCAGAAGATTAAAACAAGATCCCTACTTATCACCACACACAAAAATCAACTCTAAATAGATCAAAGACCTAAATGTAAAACCTCAAACTTTAAGAACCTTAGAAAACGCAGGAGACACACTTATGGAAAGTGGAACTGACAACCAATTTCTGATTAAAACCAAGTGCTCATACCATAAAAGACAAGATAGAAAAGTGGGACCTCATAAAACTGACAAACTTCTGCAAAGCCAAAGAAACCATCAAGAGAGCAAGGAGACAGCCCACAGACTGGGAAAAAATATTTGCCAACTGTATACCTGACAAAGGTCTAACATCTAAGATCCATAAGGAACTCAAACGTGTCAAAAAGAAAAAAAACAAACGGCCCCATTACAAAGTGCACAAAAGATATGAATAGACAGTACTCAAAAGAAGGCATATGAGCAATCAACAGATACATGAAAAAAATGCTCAGCCTCACTAGTCATCAAAGAAATGCAAATTAAAACTACACTGAGATACCATCTAATTCCAGTCAGGATGGCCATCATCAATACCTCAAAAACAAAACAAAACAAAAAACAAAAAAGAAAAACAGATGCTGGAAAAGATATGGGGAAAAGGGAACTTCTACATTATTGGTGGGAGTGTAAACTAGTATAACCTCTGTGGAAAGCAGTTTGCTAATTCCTAAAAGATCTAAAATCGACCTTCTATGTGACCCCGCAATCTCCCTACTGGGAATATACCTGGAGGAACTCAAATCACTCTATGAAAAAGATACCTGCACATGCATGTTTACTGCAGCATTGTTCACAATAGAAAAAACATGGAATCAACCATGCTGCCCATTGAAAGAGGACTAGCTAAAAAAGATATGGTACATATACGTGATGATGGAATATTATGCCGCCATAAGGAAGGACAAAATTATGAACTTCACAGCAACTTGGATGGACTTAGAGTCTCTCATAGTGAGTGATCTATCACAGAAACAATGAATTGAGTGCCACATATTCTCACTCATAAGCGGACCTTGAACAATTATCATAATACTATAAGAAAGGGATTGGTAGTAGTTGGGAAATTGCCAGGGGAAGTAGGGGCACATCTCATCAACAAGGGTACCTACATAATGAGCATTTGTATACGTTACCCTGAATTGTACCCCACATCATTAAAATAAAAAGTAAAAAAAAACCTATTTAATATAAAAATAGGCAAATTCCATGAAGAGAAAATTTACACAATAAGGAACACATATAACTAATAAACATATAAAAGAATTTTCAGTCTCACTAATTAAAGTAGTGCAAATTAAAACAATATGAAAGCTTTGTCAACTATTACATTGTCAGTGATGAAAATACTGATAATACTAATGTGCCAAAATATGGAGAAACAATTACTCTTTTACATATTTTTACTTGGCGGTCACTTACATTGGTGCAATTATTTGAAGTGGCAATTTGGCTGTTATCTATTGAAATATAGCATATCTATGTGTAGGAATCTATTTAAAAGAAATATCCCCAAACATATGCAAAGTTATATATATATATATAACACTATTCAATGCTACATTGTTTACAATAGCAAAAAAACTTGAAACCATCTAAACATTTATTAATAGGGAATTAGCTAAGTTCAAAATTAGCTGAAGACTTAATAGAGATAATTTTCAAAAGGAGGAGTTGGAAGATCATTCCACTTTTTTTCTTTTTATGTGCTTTTATTTTAATGTTTTGCAATATTAAAATAGTACTTTTAAAATAAGAAAAATGAGTAAGATGTTTAAAAAATTATTTATTATTTTTAGAAACACAATTATTTAAACAGAATAGTAACACCAAATAAATGTTCACAAGTGGATACCAGCACTATATTAGAAAGATTAAACTATGGTGATAAAGGATAATTTCAGGAATTCAAGAATGTTTTATTATTAGAAAATATATTTATGATTCATGACAAAGTCAAAGGAAAAGTAGATTTTATTGTCTTAGTAGATGTCCAAAAGAGTCCAAAAGACTTTAGATGAATGTCAATCTTGGCTTTAAAATATATTAGTAGATCTCAGTAATGTGATTAAGATTTTCAATCTGAAACCAATAGCCATTGTCATACTGAGTACAAACCTCTAGAATAACTTCTTTGAACTTTGTACATTATTATTTGACAAGATCTAGACATTTTAATAAGAAATATAAACATAAACAAGGAAGAGGATAAATAAAAGGGAAGAATATAAAATATTTCTTTAAGTGGTGTTACTGCTATTTGGGAAATTCAGGAAAAGTAAATGAAATAAAATTACAACTAATAAGAGAATTCAGCATGATGTTCAATTACAAAATAAGTATGTAAAATATTAACAACTTTCCTACGTACAAGTAAAAATCAGTTAGAAGGTAAGGGAGATCCCCTTTATCTTCATAAATAGTTTAATACATAGAAAATGATCTATCTATCTATCTATCTATCTATCTATCTATCTATCTATAAAACTATGCTACAAAAATCAGGTAGTAACAATAGTCACCGAAATATTAACCAGGGTTATTACTGAATAGTTGCATAATATTGGATAATTATTTTATTTCTTATTTTCTTCTTTTTTCTATGTTATTTTATCTTGTTTTTTAATTTTATAAAATTAAAAGGTATCAGCATCTTAAACAAACTCTTTCTATCACTTTTAGTACAATGATATTTTAAAACCAAGGAAGCAGGAACCAAGGAAAATGTCTTCTATAATAGATAAAATGCTAAATTATTATTTTAAACATATTTCATAATCTGTGATTGTCAAATTCCCTAAGAACATTACCTATAAATCGATTACCACAGCAGCAAGCTGCATTTCAATTTGTACTGTTTAGGAAATATCAAAATTTGCATAACAGTTTGCCCAGCATATGCCAGTTCATTCTGCTGCATTTATAAAAAAAACAAAACAATCATGGGAGATAAGTATGGCTCCTAGTTCAAAATGAGAGTCAGTATTTGTTCAATGTATTTCAAACATTTTAACACATTGGAAATGTGCTGCTCATTTATCCAAGTATCACATCTTTTTTCTACAAGCAATTTTTAAAGGAGTAATTTTTTTGACTGTTCAACCACCTGCAATAAAACAAAATGTTCCAGATTCAATTTTGTTAGTCTTTTAAATAAGCAATGTGAAGTTCACGAACCTTGACAGCGTACTTGTTGAAGAAAGTACAATATCTCTACAGTGAGGATGAATTATAATTTACTGTGCTGGAATTATGTTATTGCTTTTCATAATGTTTTAAAGGCAGACATAAGCCCTGGCGATCATATAAGATGTAATTGTGTTACTTACTTGCCACAGTGCTAAAAAATGTTTATTTTCAAAAATATTATAATAGGCTGGTCCAAGAAGAAATTTATAGCACTTGACCACCTTTTAAAAAATAACCAATTCCCAGTGCTTTACATGAAAGGATAGCCAAGTTAAGAACTATCTCGAGCCGTTGATCCTGCACCAAGATGCTTCAGAGCATTATAAAAAATGCTTGGTTCCCTATGAAGCCCTACTATACGGACATTTACCAGGAGATTTGGACGGAAATGGGCTTGATGAGTTTCCCTGAATATAAGATCAGGAATGCTGATAAAAGAAGTAAAGCTTTGAAAACTCCTGCACCTTCTCATGGGCATCACTAACCAACTTTCCTTGGAGTACACATGGGATGAAACGCCAGCCCGCCTGTAAATCCGAGCAAGCTGTGCTAGATGGGAACGTGGAATATCACTGTACACTTGTCTAAGTACTGTGAATCTTGTGGCATGAATAAATGTGAGTAGATTGCAGCGCAGCAGGTGTGATTAGAATCTCACTGATACTGATACTGCTCAATAAATGTTAAATATGATTTGGCTACTTAAAAAAAAATAATGATCACTGTTGTTGTGTGGATGTCTAGTTACTTATTAAGAGCAAGTTCTAGCCGGGCTCGGTGGCTCAGCGTGTAATCCCGCGCCTTTGGGAGGCTGAGGTGAGTGGATTGCCTGAGCCCACGGGTTCGAGACCCACCTGGGCAACTTGGCGAGACCTCATCTCTACAATAAATCAAAAATCAGCCGGGCGTGGTAGTGCATGCCTGTAATTCTGGCTACTTGGAAGGCTGAGGCAGGCAGAAGGATTGCTGGAGCCCAGCAGGTCGAGGCCACTGCACTCTAGTCTGGGTGACAGAGTGGAAAAAAAAGAGCAAGTTCTGAAGTAACTTTATTTAGACTTTTTTCTCTAGAGCTACTGACAGCTGTGAGAGAGAGCCAGGAAAGAGTGGGACCAGAGGGAAAGAGAAAAGAAGAATTCAGTGTGAGTCTTCTTATTCGAGAAAAAGAGCAAACTCCCTCTTGAATTAGTTAAAGAAACAGATTTAGACTAATAAAATTTGCTTTTTGATTCAGGAAAGGATGGGAGTCAAATAGAATCAAGGCAGTACAGTCAAGGCAGAGACAGGATTTAAAATTGGGAGTTGGTGGATGAGGGGTTGCTCTGCTGGTTGGGGAATGAGTGGTACTTTTAAAGGAAGTTATGCTTGCACACTTTCTCTAGTAGGCTTTGGGAACTTGCCCTCATCTCTGCCTCTGTGCTAGAGAGAGAATAGAAGATTTGCTAGACAATGTCCATGACGTCTGGGGAACTCAGTTATTTGGGTTCTGAATTGTCAGCCAGGAGATTTGGATGACTTGTTTTGTGTTTTCACTGCTTTTCCAGTTCTAAAAGGTCATTGAGCTAAGAGTCATAGAAGGAGCTGATTCAAGTTGCTGACTCTTGGCTACCCTTCCCCAGGTTTACGACTCGGTGGGTCTTCTGTAGCACATAGGAATCTGCTTTTTAAATCAGATCTCTAGAGGATTCTGATGTGTTTTTTGACTGTATCCTAGACATCATTGACTTGGTTGTCCCTGTTAGGCAAGAGGTAAGGCTGAATCGGGACAAGGGGTGAAATTGCATAGGACATTGTGGGCAGTTTGTCCTTTTCTCCATGTTCTCTGCCGCATCTGATTTACTCCGATTGACTTTTCAGGTGAAGAAGAGTGAGGGGAATGAGTGAGTTTACCGAGGATCTTGGGTGAGTCATGACAGAGAATCCTTTCCATGTGGAAAGCCCTCATTTGTACTGGTTATATATAAAGGGAAAAGTAAGTAGAAAGGAAATTGAGAGATTGAGAGGAATGATCTCTATTCGAATCATCCCATTTTCCTCCTATTAGAATCTCAGAATTTGCGAGGTCTTAGGAAGAGGAAGTTGACACAACTTATGAGCAGATGGCTCACCACAAAGTACATTATATTATTACCAAGTCTTAGTATGACTGTAGGTTGAGTCAAGTAATCATCTCACAGAAAGAAAAATAAGCTTCAACAGAGCTAATCCTGACCCAGTTGAGAATTCCTAAATGAACTGTAAAATTATAACTGTGCAAGAGGGACTCCATAAAGGCCATGTTTATATATATATTTGGCAAAGCCTGAAAGCACAGAAAGTCTCTAGTTCTGATCAGCCCATTTAAAAATTGTGCCTACCAAAGCTCTGGTATAATAGACCATTTGACCCTTATTTCAAAAGAATGAAAGACTTTTCAGAATCTATACAGGACTTTACTCTGTGAATAGGTCCTTAGTGTGCAATTAGTCATTTTTTTTAGCCTTAATTTTAAACCACTTGCTGTACAATTATTTGTTCTCAATTCTGCCTGCCAAGTGTGCACAAGTGCTAAGGTGCTTATTGTACTAATTAATAAAATGGCTGGGAATGATTGAATGATCTGATTGAAAGGTTATATTTTCTAATTGTGGGCTCCCAGTTGCGGGATTAATTCAAAGAAAAATTTTCACCATTATACTCACAGGTGAGACTTTAAAAAGTCTGGAAGTACAGTGCTTGTGCCTGAAAATGGGGATTAGAAAAGGGACTTCCCTGACAGAGAAGGCCAAGGATAAAAGTTCTGAGGGACAGCACCTGGGTAGAGAGGTCAGCTTGATAGCTCTCTGCCTTGGCCTCTGAAGGCCTCATGCTCAGTGGAGCTTACATATAGCCAAGATGTTGGAAGAACACCGAGGAAGAAGAAACATATATGTAAAATTTTAACTTGAGAGTCATTGATTTTTATGCCCCAGAAAGGAGAACATTTGGTAATAAATTCTGAAGCCATTAGATCGGTCCAGATGGAGGATAGAAGTGGTGAGACCACAACTCAAGATCTATGGTTTGTGTTAAGATTCTTCCTCTTTCAAAGTCATTGTTCATGGGTTTATTTCTTTCAAGTGTTATGTTTTAGAGGTAAAAGTTTGGTATGAGTTATAAATGGAAGGACTTAAGATTCTTTCCTGAGCCAGAACATCTGGGAAAAAATAGATACACCATTTGAAGACAGAAGAACAATGTTCTGGAGTTTGAAGCACTGTAGACTCTCTTTCTGAGATAGTCCTAAATCCAATGATATCAAAACACATTTCATATTAGGGATGTAGGAAAGAATTTTCATAATTGTAATTAAATTATTGAAACAGCCAACTTTGAATAATATAGATATTTTGTGACATTAGAGCTATCTGGAAGATCTAACAAGATTCATGTTTATCAAGCCCAAAGTATATTATACTCAGCCAAAACAATCTCACTAACTGGAACCTTTGTTGTGACATAAAATTAGTCAGTGACTAACATTTTGCACATAAATTTGATATCATAGTATCTGACTTTGATGACTTGTTAGCTAATTGTTTGAGTTGTGGGATTACAAAATTTGTGAAGCAGTGCAGATTTGTTTTTAGTGAGAAAAGTCTAATGATGGAATGAAAGGCAAATTTGGTTGTGTGAAACATAACCAAGGGACAATCAGAAATCAAAAGCAATCCTCCTAAGGAATATTTCATTTCTTGTGCTTTCATCCCCTGTTAGCACTTTACACGTCCATTTTCCAGCACTAATTTAAAAGAAAATGTAGCCACATTAAGAATTAATTTAATAATTAATTAGGGTTGGTGCTCATGGCAGCAGTAGTAATACATTTATTAGAGTGACTATTCAAATGTTCCAGGTATTTTCAGGCATACACATTTTTATAGCATTAGATAATCCTATTTATCTTTCCTTAGGAAAAAAAATATCCCTTAAGTGCCAAAAGACCAAGCCCAAAGGACTAAAGTTATTCTTCTAACTTAAAAAAAACCCAGTATGATATCAAAAAGGTGATAAACCAGGAAAAAAGAAACCCCTGTCAGTACTCTAAAAGTAGTCCCTTTAGTATGTCTACTGTCAGGATCATTTTCCTAAGGAACATCCACAGGTTCTTATTACAGTTGACATTTTTTGGGAGGTGGGTAGAAAAAAATGTATAGAATTCACCATTATTATTGCTTTCTATTTTCCTTATTGCCGAATCATCTTTTGATTTGAAATATGTTGACAGATAAAGAGAGGATCAAATAGTTTAGCTTCACATGAAGTAAGACTCTGTTTATGTCTGATAACTAGAGTTGTCATGAAACTTTTAGATGTTGCATTTGTTATTGTCTAAGGAATAATCCATGGAATGATTCTAAAAGCGTACACAGTTGGCCCTCCATATCTGCGGGTTCTGCATCCATAGATTCAACCAATTTTGGATTGAAAATATTCAGAAAAAAATTGTGCATACTCAACATGTGCAGATTTCTTTTTCTTATCGTTATTCCCTGAACAAAACAGTATAACAATTATTTATGTAATATTTACATTGTATTAAATATCTTAGGTAATCTAGAGATGATTTAAAGTATGCAGGAAGATGTGTGTAGGTTATATGGAAATATTATAGCATTTTATTTCAGAGACTTGGGCTTCAGTGAATTTTGGGTTGAAAACTGAAATTTTGGAACTATTCAGAAAAAAATTGTATCTATACTGAACATGTGCAGATTTCTTCTTCCCTGAACAATACAGGGTAACAACTCTTTATGTAGCATTTATATTATATTACATATCTTAAGTAATCTAAAGATAATTAAATATACAGGAGGATATGAAGTCCTAGAACTAATCCCCAATGGATACTGAGGAAGTTCTGGAACCAACCCCACATGGATATTGAGGGACTAACATAAGCGCTTTAGGGAAAGTTATAAGTGAAAATATTCTCAATAGTATTTTTAAAGCATTTAAACACGAGTCATTCAACTTATACAAATGTGTACAGTTTATAGTATAGTAATATGTCACATTTAATCATGCAGAAGATATTTCTGTGAAATCTATTAATTTTCTGAGAATTTTGGAGAGTTGTAATAAGAGATACATTTGGCGCAGTGGAGAGAGCAATGACATTGTCTGTATGGCTTTTCCTGGGGGTGATTTTCTTCACTTTCCTGGAAAAAAATAATTACATTATTGTTAACCTTGGGGAGTGGTATAACTGAAGGGGCTTTTCAGGTGCCAGTAAAATTCTGTTTTTTGATTTTAGTGCTACTTACATTTTCTAAAAATGATTTACATACTTTTATGTATGTATGTAACACTTTAATAAAAATTTTAAAAAACTGTGTGTCTAAAATTTAAGAGGAAAATTCAGTAATGACTTTGATAACAGTAGCAACATGAACTCATCCATCCTATGCCCATTGTGTTCCGTGCACACTTCTACTGTTGTGTTTTCTACATTGTGTTCTAATATCTGTCATGATGTCACCACTGTTAGGCTGTAAGCATTACTAGGATAGGGAAGAAAATAGTTTTGCAGAAAATGTCTAGAGCAGTGCCTGGTGCTCATTTGGTGTCAATGGTTGAGTGCTTAGTACAACAGTGATTTAATAAAAGGAAAAGTAGATTCTGATGTTTACTCTGCACTGAGTAATTATGTCATATTGCACAAAAAACTTCTCTAGGTCTACTTGTCATGTAAAAATAAGAAATTTCACTACAAGATGACCAAGGTTTTTTTCTAGTTTGAAAATTCTGAGAATGTATTAAAAATACAATGTAAACATATGAGAAATATTGAGAATTTTTTTTGTTGTTGTTGAATATTTTCAGCATTTTACTGACAAGATCACAGAGATTCGGACACACTGAAATCAAAGGTACACAAATGACTCGCATAAAAAACATAATGAAATCCATTCACCTGATGCCATTGCTGGCAATAGACAGCATGTTGCTTTTAATGTTTTTTTGGCTCTGATATATTTTTATTTTTTGTTTTTCTTATTTTTATTTTAAAGATGTAGGGTACAATTCAGGGTTAGGTATACAAACGTTGATTACACAGGTACCCTTGTTGACGAGGTATGCCCCTCCCTCCCCTAGCAGTTTTTCTCAACTGCCAATCCCACCCCCCTCCCATGACAGTTTCCCACTACTGCCAATCCCTTTCTTATAGTATTATTTGTTCAAGGACTGCTTATGAGTGAGAACATACGGTACTCTGTTTTTTGTTTCTGTGATAGATCACTGAGTATGATCGACACCAAATCCATCCAAGTTGGTGTGAAGTCTATATGTTTGTCTTTCTTTATGGCTGCATAATATTCCATTGTGTATATGTACCATGTTTTTTTTTTTTTATCTAGTCTAGTTTCGATGGGCAACATGGTTGGTACCAAGTTTTTGCTATTGTGAATAGAGCTGCAACAAACATACGTGTGCAGGTATCTTTTTTGTAGAAAGATTTGAATTTCTCTGGGTATATTCCCAATAGGGGAATTGCTGGGTCATATGAAAGGTCAATTTCTAGCTTTTTCAGAAATCGTCACACTGTCTTCCAGAGAGGTTGCACTAGTTTGCATTCCCACTAGCAGTGTAGAAGCATTTCTTTTTGTCTGCATCCTTGCCAGCATCTGTTGTTTGTTTTATTAATGATGTCCATTCTTACTGGGGTTAGATGGTATCCCAATGTGGTTTTGATTTGCATTTCTCTGATGATGAGTGAGGCTGAGCATTTTTTCATGTGTCTGTTGGTTGCCCGTATATCTTCTTTTGAGAAGTGTCTATTTATGTTTTTTGCCCACTTTTTAATGGGGCTGCTTGTTTTTTTTTTTCCTTTTGATGTGTTTGAGTTCCTTGTAGATCCTAGATGTTAGGCCTTTGACAGATATACAGTTGGCCAATATTTTTTTCCCATTCTGTGGGCTGTCTCTCTGCTATCTTGATGGTTTCTTTTGCTTTGCAGAAGCTCATTAGTTTGATGAGGTTCCCTTTTGTCTATCTCATTTCTTAAGGTATTGGCCTTTAGGGCTCTGAATAGGAATTGGTTCCCAGTTCCAACTTCCATAAGGGTGTCTCCTGCACTTTCTAAGATTCTTATAGTTTAAGGTTTTGCATTTAGGTCTTTGATCCATTTAGAGTTAATTTTATGGTGATAGGTAGGGATCCTATTTCAATCTTCTGAATGTGATCAGCAAGTTTTCCCAGCACCCTTTACTGAATAGGTTCTCTTCTCCCCAGTGGTTGTTGTTGGAGTCTTTGACAAAGATGAGTTGGTTGAGGATTTGAGGGTTTGCTTCTGGAATCTCTATGCTGTTCCATTGGTCTTTATGCCTGTTCTTATACCAATACCAGGCTATTTTGATTACTGTAGCCTTGTAGTAAACTTTGAAGTCTGGAAGTGTGATACGTTATGCTTTGTTTCTTTTGCTAAGGATTATTTTGGCTATTCATAGTCGTTTATGCTTCCATATGAATTTTTGTATTGTCATTTCTAGGTCTGAGAAGAATGATGTTGGTAACTTAATGGGTTTTGCGTTGAATTTGTAGATTGCCTTTGGTAGGATGGACATCTTAACAATGTTGATTCTTCCTATCCATGAGCATGGAATATTTTTCTATTTGTTTGTGTCTTTCCATTTGTTTGTGGATTTCTTTGAGCAGTGTTTTGTAGTTCTCATTGTAAAGGTCTTTCACTTCTCTGGTTAGGAAGATGCTAAGGTATTTCATCTTTTTGGTGGCTATGGTGTATGGGATTGTGCTTTTAATTTGGGTCTCTGCCTGCTTGTTGTTTATGTATAAGAATGCAACTGTCTTTTGCACATTTATTTTGTACCCTGAGGCTTTGCCAGAGTCCTTTATCAGTGCAAGCAGGTTTTGACAGAATATCTTGGATACTGGTCATATCATCAATAAAGATGGATAACTTGACTTCATCTTTTCCTATTTGCATACCCTGATTTCCTTCTCTTGTCTAATTGCCTGAGCTAGGACTTTTGACACAATGTTGAATGAGAGGGGTGAGAAGTGGGCAGACTTGTCTTGTTTCAGTTTTCAGGGAGAATGTTTCCAGTTTCTGTTCATTTAGCAATAAGTTAGCTGTGGGTTTATTGTAAATGGCACTTACTATTTTGAGGTATGTTCCTTCTATACCTAGGTGTTTGAGGGCTTTTATCAGGAAGAGATGTTGGATTTTCTCAAAAGTTTTTACTGCATCTAGTGATATAATCATGTGGTTTTTGTTTTTACAATTGTTGATGTATTTAATCACATTTATGGTCTTGTGAATGTTGAACCAGCACTGCACCCTGAGGATGAAGCCTACTTGGTCATGGTGGATGATTTTTGAGATGTGTTTTTGGATCAGATTTTCTAGAATCTTGTTGAGGATTTTTGCAACTATGTTCAAAAGGGATATTGGCCCGTAGTTCTCTTTTTTGTTGATCTTTACCTGGTGTGGGTATCAGTGTGATGTTAGCTTTGTAAAATGATTTGGGGAGAATTCCATCCTTCTTGATTGCCTGGAATACTTTCAATAGGATTGGTATCAGCTCCTCCTTGTACGCTTTGTGGAATTCTGCTTGAAAGTCATCCAGTCCAGGTTTTTTTTTAAGGTAGTTTTCGTATGACAGAGTCAATTTCCTGGGTTGTTATTGGTCTATGTAGTGTCTCAATGTCTTCTTGTTTCAACCTGGGGAGGTTGTGTGATGTCAGAAAGTCCTCCATTTCATTTAGGTTATCAAGTTTGTTTCTATATAGGTGTACATAGTAATACTGATAATCTTTTGTATTTCTTCAGGGTCAGTTGGGATTTGATCTCTTGTATTTATTTGGACTTTATCTTTGTCTTGGTCATTCTGGCTAGGGTCCATCAATCTTGTTAATTCTTTCAAAGAATCAGCTTTTTGTTTTGTTGATGTTTTCTGTGATATTTTTGTCTTCTATGTTCCATATTTGGGCTCTTATTTTGGTGATTTGGATTCTTCTGCTAAAGTTGGGGTCTTGCTGGTCTCTCTTAGGTGATTTGTTAGGCTCTCCACTTGTGATCTTTCTGTTTTCTTGATGTATGCTCTTAGAGATATAACTTCCCCTCTTAGAACTGATTTCATGGCATCTCAGAGATTTTGGTAAGATGTTTCTTCATTTTCATTTGTTTCCAGGAATCTTTTAATTTCTGCTTTGATTTCAGTGTTGACGCAATAGTTGTTCAGCATCATGCTGTTTAGTGTCCATGTCCTTGTGGGTTTTTGGGTTGGTGTTGATATTTATTTTTATTCCACTGTGGTCTGAGAATGTGCATGGCAAGATTTCTACCTTATGGAATTTGCTTATGCTTGATTTATGGTCAAGGATGTGATTGACCTTGTAGTACGTTCCATGTGGTGATGAGTAGAATGTATATTCTGTGGTTGTTATGTGGAATAATCTGTAGGTATCTATTAAGCCCATTTGGTTGAGTGTCAAGTTTAGGTTCTGGATCTCCTTGCTGATTTTTTGCCAGGTTTATCTACCTAGGGCTATTAGTAGGGTATTCAAGTCCCCTGCTATAATAGTGTTAGAGTCAATATCTTTTTTTAGTTTGCTTAGTACTTGCTTTATAAATGCTGGTGCTCCTGTGTTGAGTGCATATATGTTTAGGATGGATATTTCTTATTGATGGATTGAACCTTTTATCATTGTGTAGTATCCTTTTGCATCTTTCAAAATTTTTGATAGCTTAAAGGTTGTTTTTTCTGATATTAAGATTGCCACCTCTGCTTTCTTTTGTGATCCATTTGCCTGGAAACTTGTTTTCCATCCTTTAACTTTGAATCTGTGTGCATCCCATGTAGTAAGATGAGTCTCCTGGATGTAGCAAATAATTGGGTCATGGTTTCTTATCCAGTTTGCCATTCTGTGTCTTTTCAGTGGTGCATTTAGTCCATTCACATTCAGACTGATTATTGAAATGTGATTGTTAATTGTGTCATGAGGTACTTACAAAGTTTTTTCTTTGTTTGATTGTTTTCTTTTGGCTTTGGGGTTGTTAATGTGTGTGTTTTCAAGTTTCTTGTTGCACTGTATTCTCTGTTAATTCTGTGCTCTGCTGTTCTCTTGGGAAGTGTGTGGTCATTCTTTTTTTTTCTTTCTTTTGTGCTTAATACCTTTTTAAGTGTCTCCTGTGGAACTGGTCTGGAAGCTGCATAATCTCTTAGGGATTTGATATCTGGGAAAGATTTTAATTCTCCATCACTGATAAAGCTGAGCTTGGCTGGATAGGAAATTCTTGGTTGAAATTTTTTATTTTTGAGGACTTTAAATATAGGGCTCCAGTTCTTTCTTGCTTGTAATGTTTCTGCCGATAGGTCTGCTGCTATTCTGATTGGTTTGCCCCAGTAGGTAGTCTGACTTTTCTTTCTTATTGCCTTTAGGATTTTTTATTTTGTGCTTACTTTGTGTAGGTGAATTACTATGTGTCTAGGTGTTGGTGTTCTCATTTGATGTCTTGTGGGGTTCTCTGTATCCCTTGTGCTTGGCTGGTCACATCTCTGTTGAGATGGGGAAAATTTTCTTGGATTACTTCCTGGAATACTTGCTCCAAGTTGTTCTCCATTTCTCTTTCTTCTTCTTGGCATAAGTTTGACCTCTTGATATGATTGCACATCTCTTGTAGGTTTTATTCTTTCTTTCTGAGTTTTCTTTCTATGTTTTTTATAGATCAGGTTAATTCCATGTTCTGGTCTTCAAGTTCTGAGATTCCTTAGCTAGATTAACTCTACTTTCCATGCTGTTATCTTGTTATTGATTTCCTACGTGAAATTTTTCATTGCCAATAAATCTGTCACAAGTTCTTTCAGTGTTGCATCTTGTCTTTCTTGAGTCTTATTCACTCTTTCCATCCATTCTCTAATCCCCATCATATTCTGAGGTCAGTTGTTGGTGACTTCCATTGTTTGGGCAGCAAAGTCTGATTTTTCAGGGGTTTTGTCTTTGGCACACTTGAAATTGCCTGTGGTCTTTCTTTGGTTTTTCCCCATTTGTGACATATCTCTTGTTTTTCTCTTTATTTCTGTGATTCAGTGTCAGTGGGAGAGGCTTTTCCTTCTGATGTTTGCTCAGTCTTCTATTCTTCCCTGATCCAGGCCCTGGATTTGTTCTATTTTTAATACAATGGTGAATGGGAAGCTTTGTTGTCTCTTGTCATTTTTGAAATTCAACTAAAGTAGGGGATGGAGCACTAGGATTCAGAAATTATTTGCAAATTACAATGTTCACTTATTGTGGTATGTGTTCCCTGAGACCCACTTCCTGTCATCACTCTATATGATGATGCATAGCAGAATCCAATGGAAAAAACAGTTGAACACACAGACACAGACATACACACACACACCCCAAAACAAACTAGCATCACAACAAAGTGTAGCAAAACAAAGAACAACAACAAAAAACCAAGAAAACTAAACATACACACTCACATGCCTAGCCCAAAGTAAATAGAAAAGAAAAACAGAAAGACTGGGAAAAATAAGAAAAAAAAAGGGAATTCAGATCAAACCCTCACATATATATTGACACACACCTTAAATTCTAAAAATAAAGATATTAAAAACCCAGAAAAACAAAAGAGCAAAAACAGATTAATAACAACAACAAAATTGAAAGATGAATTCTCAATCTTATACACACATAAACAGAAAATGACAAATAAAAGAGACAGAAAAAGAAAAAAATTTTGGGTCAGTTGCAGCTCAAACCCTCACATACATACACATTCATGCACAAAGGAATAATATTTTAAAAATAGATGAACTAGCAAACAAAGAGTTTTAAAAAATAAAAAATAAATAAAAATTTTAAAACCCCAAACCTTCTTTCTTTCAGCAGGCTCTGTAGTTGTTCCTCTAGTCAGGTCTCTCCTGCAGACCCTCCTCTTTCACTCTCTCCTCAGTGTCTGGAGCAGGGAAGGAGAAGGGACAATGGAAGTGGGTGGGCCTGCAGTCCTCCCCTCCCACTTTTGCATGATCAGAGAGATCTTCTCCTGTAGGGAGGTGCAGGGTTATCTCTTCCCCATGTATGTACTCACAGGGGATGCCCCAGCCAGACCCATCCTAGCATGGAGTTCTCCTATTGCGACTGACTTTCAGCTCCACCTGGGTTTGTCCCTCTCAGTTGTGGCCCAGCTATGTGGGTCTGATGTTAAGAGGATTGCTGGGGAGGAGGGGGCTTGGGTCAGCTCCAGACTCACCACTGATCTCTTGAGTCCTTCCTCATCCTTTTCTGACCACAGAAAAGGGTGGGGTGCCTGGTACTCAGCACTTGTCAGGTTCCTCTGAAGTTTGTGCTTTCAGGATATTGCCACTGGATCACGATCAATCCCTGAGTAGTTGATCCTCCAGTCACAGAGATCTAGTCTGTTGCTCCACGGTGAGCAAGTTGGAGCATTTTCCTGCCCTGTCTTCAAGATGGTGGTGGGATGCCTCTCTTGTCCTCTTCTGTGGAACTTTGCCCCTGGACTCCCTCTGCAGCCCCTGCTGCCAATGCCCTGCCAGACACTGAAGTGGTGAGTCAAAACCTGGAGCTGGCAGTCTCTCCTGTCAATGGTGAGGGAAAGCCTGGGGTGTTGGATTCTCCCTGCTGCTTTTCACAGGAAAACTTCTGTTGGTTTAAAAAAAATGGCACTTGGCTTCGGTGACCTCAGAAGAGCCAGGGACCAAGCAGAGAAGCTGCAGTACTAACTATTGCATGGGGGGGCTGCTCACTTGCTCTCAAGTTCCCACTTAGACAGTCTTTCCTAGCATTTTCTTTCCAGGGAGAGTTTTATTTATTTAAAAAAAAGGAAAGAAAATGGCACTCGACTTCAGTGTCCAAGCCCAGCAGCTGTGGCACCAGCTGCTGCACCAGGAGAGCCCTGGCCACTAGCTCCCTAGCCCTCACTCAGTCAGCCACTCACATGTCTACTCACTCACCAGCACGTACACAGAATTTTCCATATACTCACTTGCTCACACCGGGACTCGCACTGTCAGATTGGCTTGGCTGCCATCTTTCCCCTCTATTTAGAATGTTAACAACAGTTCATGATGATTAAACTTAGTGAAAAGTGAACTGCCTGAGCCCGCGGGTTTGAGACCTGCCTGGGCAGCGAGACCTCATCTCTACAATAAATCAAAAAGCAGCCAGGTGTGGTAGTGCATGCCTGTAATTCCAGCTACTCGGAAGGCTGAGGCGGAAGGATCGCCGGGGTCCAGCAAGTTGAGGCTGCGGTGGCCGGGAGCGGCCACTGCACTCCAGTCTGGGCGACAAAGTGAGACTCCAACTCAAGAACAAAACAAAACAAAACAAAACTTAGTGAAAGTAAGGATAACTGGAACTCAAAGCATTCTACAAGAAAAGACATCTGCACACACATGTTTATTGCAGCAAGAACGTGGAGCCAACCATGGTGCCCATTGAAGCTGGACTGGATAAAAAAATGTGGTACATATACATGACAGAATATTACACAGCCGTAAAGAAGGACAAACATATGGGCTTCACAGCAACTGGAATGAATTTAGAGTCAATAATACTCAGTGATCTATCACAGAAACAAAGAACAGAAATGCCACATATTCTCACTCATAAGTGGACCCTGAACATTTACCATAAGAAAGGGATTGGCAGTAGTGGGATACTGCTGGGATGGGAAGGGGAGGGGAGAACACAACATCAATAAGGGTACCTGATCTCAAACCAGGCAAAGTGGGGACCAAAGGGAGGCCCGAACTTTACCTGTATGATGCCCACTTGTATATCTAATTCTGAATTGTACTCTACATCTTTAAAATTAAAAAAAAAAAAGCCGGGCTCAGTGGCTCAGCCTGTAATCCTGTGCCTTGGGTGGCTGAGGTGAGTGGATTGCCTGAGCCTGCGGGTTCGAGACCTGCCTGGGCAGCGAGATCTTATCTCTACAATAAATAAAAAAATCAGCTGGGCGTGGTAGCGCATGCCTGTAATTCTGGCTATCGGAAGGCTGAGGCGGAAGGATCGCTGGAGCCCAGCAGGTCGAGGCTGCGGTGGCCGGGAGTGGCCACTGCACTCCAGTCTGGGCAACAGAGTGAGACTCCAACTCAAAAAAAAAAAAAATGTATATATATATATATATATGAGAAACACAATGATATAAAATGTATTTTGCCCAAATGTCATGACTTTTTTGCCCTGTATATCTTTAACCAACTTTGTATCTAGTTTAGCTATGTCATTCTGGCATTTTTCCCCCTTGCTACCTCTCTCTACTACTTTTGTAGGCATTAGTTTCTGGTCTTTTTCTTTGAACCAGCTTTATCATCTTGCTGGTTCCTTTATTAATGAGTTAAATAAATCTTTGATGTGAACTTGTTCAATTATTATATGAGAATTGGGTGTTCAACTTCTTGAAAGTTCTACTTTGAGAATATTAATAATTAAGAATAAGGGAGCAAATGCAAAAATAGGTACAGTTAGTATTAATATTTTTCTACTCATAAATAGTTTTCTTTAACTTTTATCTAGAATAAATTTCCAAATACCAAATTTACTCACCCACAAATATTTGCTTTCATTCTGAAGGATTTATACAAAAACAACAGAATGAATATTTTTTATTTCTTGTATAGAATATTTCTAATGGCATGTATGTCTATTTGTAAGTCTGCTACAACTGATTCAGTAATAACTTTACTTAAAAAGCCTGCATCTCAGCTGGTCTGTGAAAACAAAAATAAAATCGACTTGAACATTAAAAAAATATACAAACTGCAAACAAGAAATGCTTAAAAATATAACTAGAACTTCTAGTAACAATTGAGTGAGTCCTTTGAGTATTATACTTTCCACCTTAACCCAAACTTTCATTTTCTGTAAGAGGAAAATATTTTCTATAGTTTAAAAATGTACAAATTAGGCAAAAATAGAAAAGTAATATGACTTGAAAGATTTAAGCTAAAGATGTGTATTATAAATCTTAAAGCAATCACTAAATTAGTACAACAGAGTTATAGCTAATAGGCTAACAATTGATATAAAAAAATTCAAATTTAAAGTAGAAAAAAAGAGGTAAAAGGAAATAAAGAGCAGATGAAACAAACAGAACAAATAGGAAGATGGTATATTTTAATCTAATAATATCAGTGAATATACAATATTTGTAAAATAGAAACTATTTTCAATTAAATGAAAGTAAAATGTCAACATTTTTTGTAGCATAGCTAGCATAGTTGTCAGAAAAAAACTTGTACTGAATGCTTGCATTAAAAATAAAAATCTGAAACAAAAGAAATAGAAAAAGAATAATGAATTATAAGTAAGCAGAGAAAAGAAATAATAAAGAACAAAATTCAGTGAGCTAGAAAGACAATAAAGAAAACCATGTAAATCAGAAGCTGATTCTTTGAGCAGCTGTTGTTTTTTGACTTATTAATAATAACCATTTTTACCAGGGTTAGGTGGTATCTCATTGTAGTTTTGATTTGCGTTCTCTGATGATTAGTGAAGCTGAGCATTTTTTCATGTGTTTGTTGGCTGCATGTATGTAATCTTTTGAGAAGTGTCTGTTCATCTGTTCATGTCTTTCCCTACTTTTTAATGGGGTTGCTTTGTTTTTTTCCTTTCAATTCATTGGCATTTCTTCTAGATCCTGAATGTTAGGCCTTTGTGCCATGCATAGCTTATAAATATTTTTTTCCATTTCATGGGTTGTCTCTTCACTCTCTTGATTTTTCTTTTTCTATGCAAAAACTTTTTCATTTGATAAGGTCCCAGTGGTCTAACTTAGCTTTGCTGCATTTGCTTTTGAGGTCTTGGTCATGAATTCATTGCCTACACTGCTGTCCAGGAAGAGTTTCCCTACATTTTCTTCTAAGATTCTTATAGTTTGAGATTGTAAGCCTTTGATCCATTTTGGAGTTAATTTTTGTATATGGTGATATGTACGGGTCCAGTTTCATTCTTCTGCATGTGGCTAGACAGTTTTCTCAGCACCACTTGCTAAATATGGTTTCCTTTCCCCAGTGTTCGTTATTGACGGCTTTTTTGAAGATGAGTTGGTTTGTCTGGGTGTGGCGGTTCAAGCGTGTAATCCTAGCACTTTGGGAGGCAAAGGTGAGAGGATTGCCTGAGCCCAGGGGTTTGAGACCAGCCTGGGCAACTTGGTGAGTCCTGGTCTCCACAATAAATAAAAAAATTAGCAGAGCATGGTGGTGCGCACCACCTGTAGTTCCAGGTACTTGGAAGGCTGAGGCAGAAGGATTGCCTGAACCCAGAAGGTGGTGGCTGCAGTAGCTGTGCACATACCACTGCACTCCAACCTGGGTGACAGAGTGAGATTCCAACTAAAAAAAAAAGATGAGTTGGTTGAGAGACCATAGTTTTATTTCCAGATTCTGTGTCCTGTTCCATTGGTCTGTGTGCGTATTACTGTGCCAATCAATACTCTGCCGTCATGGTTACTGAATCCTTGTAATAAAATTTGAAGTCTGGAAATATTATGCCTCCAGCTTTGTTTACTTTGCTGAGGATTGCTTGATACTCGTGCTCCCTTTTTTCTTCCGTATTAATTTCTGTATTGTCTTTTCTAGGGTCTGTGAAAAATAATGCTGGCAATTTGATTGGGATTGTATTGTATCTGTAGATTGCCTTGGGTAGGACTGACATCTTGACAATATTGATTCTTCCAATCAATGAACATGTGATATTTTTCTATTTGTTTGTATCATTCTTGATTTCTTTGAGCAATGTTTTGTACTTCTCATTGTAAAGGTCTCCCACTTTTTTGGTTAGGTGGATTCCAAGGCATTTCATTTTTATGTGTGGTTATTTTGAATACAATTGTGTTTTTTATTTGGTTTTCAGCCTGCTTGTTGTTAATATATAGAAATGCTACTGTCTTTTTTGAATTGATTTTGTACCCCGAGATTTTACTGAAGTCATTTATCAATGCGAGGAGGTTTTTGACAGATTCTCCAAGGTTTTCTAGGTATAGAATCATATCATCTGCAAAGAGGGATAACTTAACCTCCTCTTTTCCTATTTAGATACCCCTGATTTTCTTCTCTTGCCTGATTGCACTGGCAATCTAGGACTTCCATTACTATGTTGAACAGGAGGGTTGAGAATGGCATTCTTGTTGTGTTCCTATTCTTAGGGGAAATGCTTCCAGGGTCTTCCCATTAAGCATGATGTTGACTGTAGTTTTGTTATAGATGGCTCTTATTATTTTGAGGAATATTCCTTTCATGCCTAGGTGTTCAAGGGTTTTTATTAAGAAGGGATGCTGGATTTTGTTGAATGCCTTTTCTGCATCTAATGAGATAATCATGTGGCTCTTGGTTTTATACTTGTTAATGTGCTGAATTACATTTATAGACTTGTGAATGTGGTACCAGCCCTGCATCCCAGGAATGAAGCCTGCCTGGATATGATGAATGATCCTTAAAATGTGTTGTTGAATATGATTTGCTAGCATCTTGTTGAGAATTTTTACATCTATGTTAATCAGGAAAATTGGCTTGTACTTCTTTTTCCTTGTTAGGTCTTTGCCAATTTGAGCTATCAGAATGATATTAGCTTCATAGATTGAGCTAGGAAGAATTTCTTTCTTCTTGATTACCTGGATTACTTTCAGTAGTATTGGTATGAGCTCTTCCTTGTATGTGTTGTAGGGTTCAGCTGAACCATGTAGCCCAGGGATTTTTGGCAGTGAGTTTCCTTATAACTGAGTCAATTTTCAGGAGTGTTATTGGTCTGTTTAGGGTTTCAGTTTCTTCTTGTTTCAATCTTTGGAGACTGTGTGATGCCAGGAAATTCTCCATTTCCTATAGATTTTCTAGTTTATTTGCATACAGATAAACTAGTAATCTCTGATAATCTTTTGAATTTCTTCAGGGTCAGTTGTGTCATCACCTTTTCATTTTTAATTGTGTTTATATGATCTTTCGCTCTCTCTGTTTTTAAAGTCAATCTGGCCAGTGATCTGTCAATCTTATATATTCTTTCAAAGGATCAGATTTTGTCTTGCTAATCCTTCCTATATTTTTATCTTCTATTTCCTGCAATTGTGATTTTATCTTAGTAATCATATTTTTCTGCTGAAATTGGGATTTAATTGCGCTTGCCTTTCCAGCTCCCTTAAGTGTGACATTATCCTGTTTACTTGTGATCTTTCTATTTTCTTGACATGAGTGTGTGATACTGTGAACTTTGCAACACTGATTTCATAGTGTTACAGAGATGTTGAATCTTGGGCTCCAGTGATCCTTCCACCTCAGTTTTCCGAGTAGCCGGAATTACAGGCGTGCGCTACCACGCCCGGCTGATTTTTGATTTATTGTAGAGATGAGGTCTCGCCACCCAGGCGGGTCTCAAACCCGTGAGCTCAGGCAATCCACTCACCTCAGCCTCTCAACGGCGCGGGATTACGGGCTGAGCCACCGAGACCGGTGAATCTTTTTATTTATATCTTGATTTCTGTGTTGACCCAAAAGTCATTCAGTAGTATGTTGTTGAGTGTCCATGTATTTGTGTGTTTTCTTGTTGGTGATGATATTTATTTTGATTCCACTGTGATCTGAGAAGATGCATGGTATTACTTTCAGCCTTTTGAAATTTGTTCACACTCAATTTATGCCCAAGAATGTGATCAATCTTGGAGTCTGTTCCATGTGCTGATGAGTAGAAAGTGTATTCTGTAGTTGTTGCGTGGAGAGTTCTGTAGATGCCTATTAGGTCCAATTGGTCTAGTGTTAAGTTAAGGTTTTAGGTCTCCTTGTTAGTTTCTGCCTTGATGATCTATCAAGGGCTGTTAGTGGGGTGCTAAAGTCTCTGACTCTGATTGTAGAGGTATCTATGTCCTCTCTTAGTTTGTGTAACAATTGTTTTATAAATCTGGGTGCTACTGTGTTAGGTATACATACATATATATATACATATATATATATATATATATGTGATGAATATTTCTTGCTGGTAGATTGAGACTTTTATCACTATGTAATGTCTTTCCATGTCCTTTCTAACTTTGATTGGTTTGAAATGTGTTTTGCCTGATATAAGAATAGCTATCCCTGCTCTTTTATTTTCCCCATTTTCCTGTAAGATGTTTTTTCAGCCACTTACTTTGATCCCAGGGCATCATTTACAGTGTTTGGGGTTTACTGGAGGTAGCAGAATGTTGGATCATGTTTCTTTATCCAGTTTGCTGCTCTATGCCTTTTTAGTGGTGCATTCAGTTCATTCAAGTTTAAGTCAGTTATTGATAATGTGAGGGCTTATCCCTGTTATAATACTCTCAAGAGATTGTTTTGCTTCATTTTTTTTTAAAGGTTGTAGATGATCTGTATACTCTGTTAACTCTATGCTTGCCTATGCTTTTGTGATGGATGAAATAGTTCTTTTATTTCTGTGCTCAAAACTTTCTTAAGTATCCCCTGAAGGGCTTGTCTGGTGGTAGCAAATTTTCTTAGAAACTGGATGACTGGGAAGGATTTTAATTCTCCATCATTGATGAAGCTTAGCTTGGTGGGGTAGGAAATTCTTAGCTAGAATTACTTGTTTTTAAGAATGTTAAAGATGGGATTCCAGTCTTTTCTGGTTTATAGGGTTTCTGCTGAAAAGTCTGCTGTAATTCTGATGGGTCTTCCCCAGTAGATGGTCTGACTCTTCTCTATAGCTGCCTTTAGGATGTTTTCTTTCATGCTTACTTTGTGGAGATGGATTACGATGTGTCTTGGGGATGGTTTTGTCATGTAATACCTTGCTGGGCTTCTCTGAATCTCTTGCATTTGGATGGTCACTTCTCTAGTAAAACATGGGAAATTTTCTTGAGTGACCTCCTGGAAGGCTTGTTCCAGGGTGTTCTCAGTTTCTGTTTCAAAGATGCTAATCAATCATAGATTTGGTCTCTTTACATAATCCCACACCCCTTATAAACTTTTGAGCCTTTTATCCTTGTTTTTG
Organism: Carlito syrichta; assembly: GCF_000164805.1. Classification (NCBI taxonomy): domain Eukaryota; kingdom Metazoa; phylum Chordata; class Mammalia; order Primates; family Tarsiidae; genus Carlito; species Carlito syrichta. Next base: position 667,868 of record NW_007258217.1, on the reverse strand, counting down.
TCAGACTGGGCTAGCACAATATTTTGGTGTTAAGGTTCTGAGATTATTTCTTCTGCTTGGTGATTCTGCTTCTTAAGCCTGTCATTGTGCATTGAAATTCCAGGAAGGAGTTATTCATTTTCAGAATTTCAAATTGTACCTTTCTTATGCTGGAGAGCTCAACTTTTACTTTCTGCACTGCTCTTGTGGTCTGAGCGATCTTTGCTTCCAGCTTCTCATGGTTTTTCTTAACTGTTTTTGTCATCCACTGTCTGAAATCTGTCTTCAGGGACAGGTCATTCTGGATGGATTCCATTGTTTGGGGACTGAAAGGTGCTTTTGTAGGTGATGCCTCTTTAAGGCTTTGGGGGATTACTTGTTTTTTTTTTTCTTCTTCTGCTTTTTCCTTATCTGTGAAGACTAAACTCTCTTCTTTTACTATTATTTTTTAGTTTTATCATTTTGTTGTCAGATAAAGGTTAGCTGCCCTTGGGCCTTTTCTACTGTTTGCAATACCTCACACAGGAGGAGAGAGAGAGGGGCAACTATTCCAGCTCCACCACCCCTACTGGACAGTTTTCAGAACTCCAAGGGACTTTCCGCCATAAAGTTTTTCCATGACCAGGCTGGTCAGACTGCTTTCTGATCCCCAGTTGCGAGCAGCTCTTTGTGGCAATCCATAAGAAGGATGAGACCCCTGGCCATTTTGGCAGTACTGCCAAGTGGCTGTGTCATCCATCTGTGTGCAACTCAGAAGCGCTTCTGCTGAGAAACCAGTCTGCCTGGTGTTTTTCACAACTCTCCCTTCCCCATCAAAGATGGCAGTCAGAACTTAAAAGCAGCAGAATCCCTGGCATGGTGGTGCCTTGCCTTTGGGCAGGTGAGACTGGCAGGCAATCCTTCCTGATCTGAGGACTGCCTATCAGATGTTGGCAGTGGGTACTGAGTGAGTGCAGCTGGCAGAGAAACTTTCCTGACTAGGGAGCTGACTGTCAAGCACCGCCTGTGGGGAATATGCTCTCTGTGGTTGATGGCAGTAGGATTTCTGAGCTTGGATGTGTTCCCAGTTCCATGTGGGCTCCAGCAGCACACCACTGTGGCCTAAGTAGGCCTTATCCTGTGTGGGACTAAAGATCTGTGTACAACTTGGGGGAGAAGAACTATTGTAGACCGTGTCAGGAGCACTCACCCTTCCTTGCACACAAGGCAGGACTGCATATTCTTCGCAAGGTTGGCACCTGGTGGAGATTGGGCCTCCCGACTCTAAAACCAGCTGACTGCTCTCACTGTGGTTCAAGAGTCCTCAGCAGGGTGTAGGGTGCATCCACCTTCAAAGCCTGCTCAAGGTGCTTGGGGTTACCGTTGGCTAGGATTGTCTTCTTCATTCTACTCTGCAAGAAAGGTGTTGGTTGTCTCTTCCCCTCAAAGATCTTGAAAGATGTTAATTACCAAAGTTCACTCAAGAAGTAAACCTGAGACCAATATTTCTTGTGAACGTAGATATAAAACAATCTTAACGAGTTGAATCCAACAATACTTAAAAATAATAATACACATGAACAAGTAAAGTTTATTCCACAAATATATAATATCAGTTTGGCAATTGAAGAATTAAATTAATGCAATTCACCATTCTAACAAACTATAAAGGAAAAAGTGATTATTTCCCTAGATTAAAAAAAAGCATCGAGCAAAATTCAGCACCCATTCATGAATAGAAAGAAATTTTTTTAACTTGATAAAGTGCATCTGTAAAAAAAATCTATAGCTACCATTGTACTTAATGGTGAAATTATGAATATTTATACCTAAAGATCAGGAACAAGGCAGTTATACCTATATAATTAGATATATATTATATATAATAAAAATAATATATATTTTTAAAATAATGGGGTACATGTGTAATTTCATCATATGCACAGATTGTGTAGAGGTCAATTTAGGGCTTTTAGGGTATCCATTTCCCAGGTAACATATATTGCACTCATTAACTAATTTCTCATCATTACCCCCTTCCTCTCCCTTCATCCTCTCTTTGGCCTTCTGAGTATCTATTGGCTATGATTTCACTTCCTATGACCATGTGCACACATTATTTAGTATTTACTTATGAGTGAGAAGTTATGAGTGTGGTATTTGACTTTCTGTGCCTGTCATGTTACACTTAAGATAATGACCTCCAATTCCATTCATGCTGCTGCAAAAGAAATGATTTCTTTTTTAAATGGTTGAACAGTATTTTATTGTGTATATACCCCATTTGCTTTATCCATGCATCCATTGATGGACACCTAGGTTGAGTCCATATCTTTGCTGTTGTGAATAGTGCTGAGATGAACATATGAGTGCAGGTATCTTTTTCATATATTAATTTCTTTTTTGGGGGATAGATATCCAGTAGTAGGATTGGTGGATCAAATGGTAGTTCTATTTTTAAAGTTCTATTTTGGAGATGTGAGAAACCTCCAAAATGTTTTCTATAGAAGCTGTTCTAATTTACATTTTCCCCAACAACCTGTAAGTGTTCTCTTTTCTTCACAGCCTTACCAAATCTGTTATTTTTGTCCTCTTGTTAGTAGCTATTCTGACTGGGATAAGAGGATATCTCACTGTGGTTTTAATTTGCATTTCTCTGATGATCAGTGATGTTGAGCATATTTTCATATATATGTTGGTCATTTGTATGTCTTCTTTTGAAAGTTGTGTATTCCTGTTCTTTGCCCACTTTTTAATGTGATGATTATTATTGTTATTATTATTTTGTTGAATTGTTTGAGTTCCTTGTATATTCTAGATATTAATCCCTTGTCAGATGAATAGTTTTCAAATATTTTCTTCTATTCTACAGGTTTTTTCACTCTGTTGATTATTTCTTTTACCGTGCAGAGGCTTTTTAATTTAATTAAATTCCATTTGTCTATTTTTGCTTTTGTTGAATTTGTTTTTGAGGTCTTAGTCATAAATTCTTTGCCTAGACCAATGTACAGAAGAGTTTTTACTAGGTTCCTTTAGTATTTTTATAGTTTCTGTGTTTTTGTTTAAGTCTTTAATTCATCTTGAGTTGATTTTTGTATATGGCGACAGATGGAGGTTCAGTTTCATTCTTCTGCATATGATTAGCTAAGTTTCTCAGCCAATTTTTGAAGAGGATATCCTCTCATCAATGTATACTCTTGTTAGCTTTGTCAAAAATCACTTGGCTGTGATTATGTTGGTTTATTTCTGGGTTCTCTATTATTATGTTCCATTGATCTACATGTCTATTTTTATACCAGTACCATGCTGTTTTGGTTATTATGATCTTGTAATATAACTTGAAGTCAGATAATGTGATGCCTCTAGCTTTGTTCTTTTTGCTCAGTATTGCTTTGACTATAGGGCTCTTTTTTGGTTCCATATGAATTTTAGAATTGTTTTATCTACTTCTGTAAAAAATGACATGTGTGTTTTGATAGGGACTGCGTTAAATTTGTAGATGGCTTTGGGCAGCATGATGGTTTTAATTTTTATAATCCATGTGCATGGGATGTCTTTCCCTTTGTGTCATTTACAATTTCTTTTTTTAAAACAAATTTTTATTTTAAAGATGTGGGGTGCAATTCAGGGTTATGTATATAAATATTCATTATGCAGGTACCCTTGTTGATGAGTTGTGCCTTTCCACTTCCCTGGCAGATTCCCACTACTGCCAATCCCACCTCTCCCCCACCACTGGCAGTTTCCCCGCTACTACCAATCCTTTTCTTATAGTATTTTGATAATTGTTCAAGGTCTGCTTATGAGTGAGAGCATGTGATACTCAGTTCTTTGTTTCTGTGATAGATCACTGAGTATGATAGACTCTAAATCCATCCAAGTTGCTGTGAAGTTCATAATTTTGTCCTTCTTTATGGTTGCACAACATTCCATCATGTATGGGTACCACATTTTTTTTTAATCCAGTCCTCTTTCAATGGGCAGCATGGTTGGTTCCATGTTTTTGCTGTTGTGAACAATGCTGCAATAAACATATGTGTACAGGTATCTTTTTCATAGAATGATTTAGAGTTCCTTTGGATATATTCCCAGTAGTGGGATTACGGGGTCATATGGAAGGTTGATTTTTAGATCTTTTAGGAATCGCCAAACTGTTTTCCACAGAGGTTGTGTTAGTTTGCACTCCCACCAACAGTGTAGAAGTGCTCCCTTTAGCCGCATCCTCTCCAGCATCTGTTGTTTTTTGAGCTATTGATGATGGCCGTCCTGACTGGAGTTAGGTGGTATCTCAGTGTAGTTTTAATTTGTATTTCTTTGATGACTAGTGAGGCTGAGCATCTTTTAAATGTATCTGTTAGCTGCTCATATGTCTTCTTTTGAGAAGTGTCTGTTCATATCTTTGCCCACTTTGTGATGGAGCTGTTGTTTTTTTCTTTTTGGCACATTTGAGTTCCTTGTAGATCCTAGATATTAGATCTTTGTCAGACATAGAGTTGGCAAATACTTTTTCCCAGTCTGTGGGCTGTCTCCCTTCTCTCTTGATGGTTTCTTATATCAGTGTTTTTTTATTTTATTTTATTTTATTTTAGATGTGGGTTACAAATCAGAATTAGTTATACAAGTAGTCATTGCACAGGTAAATTTGAGTCTCCCTTTGTTTCCCACTTCACCTGGTGTGAGATCAGGTACTCTTACTGATGTGCCCTCCCCTGCCTTGGCAGTTTCAGGCTACTGCCAATCTCTTTCTTATTGTATTATGGTAAATGTTCAGGGTCCACTTATGAGTGAGAACATGTGATACTCAGTACTTTGTTTCTGTGATAAATCACTGAGTATTATACACTCTAGATATCCAGGTTGCTGCAAATTTCATAATTTTGTTCTTCTTTATGGCTGTATAATATTCCAGCATGTATATGTAGCACATTTAAAAAAATCCAGTCCAATTGTAGTGGGCAGCAAAGATGGTTCCATGTATTTGCTATTGTAAATAGTACTGCAATAAACATGCGTGTGCAGGTATCTTTTTGTAGAGTGATTTATGTACCTCTGGGTATATTCCCAGAAGGGGGATTACTGGGTCGTATGAAGGCCAATTTCTGGTTCTTTTAGGAATTGCCACACTGTTTCCACAGAGGCAGAACTAGTTTGCATTCCCAACAGCAGTGTAGAAGCAATCATTTTTATTTCCCATCCTCGCCAACATCTGTTGTTTGTTTAATTAATGATGGCCATTCTTACTAGGGTTAGGAGGTATCTCAATGTGGTTTTGATTTGCATTTCTCTGATGATTAGTGAGGCTGAGCATTTTTTCAGGTGTCTGTTGGCTGCTCGAAGGTCTTCTTTCGAGAAGTGTCTATTCATGTCTTTGCCCACTTTTTTTAAATTATAAAGATGTGGGGTACAATTCAGGGTTAGGTATACAAACGTTGATTATGCAGGTACCATTGTTGATGAGGTGTACCCCTCCCTCCCCTAGCAGTTTCCCTCAACTGCCAATTCCACTTCCCCTCTCCTGACAGTTTCCCACTAGGGATTCCCAGTTTGCCAATCCCTCTCTTATAGTGTTATAATAATTGTTCAATATCTGCTTATGGGTGAGAACGTATGGCACTCTGTTCTTTGTTTCTGTGATAGATCACTGAGTATGATAGACTCTAAATCCACCCAAGTTGCTGCGAAGCCCATATGTTTGTCCTTCTTTATGGCTGCATAATATTCCATTGTGTATATGTACAACATTTTTTAAATCCAGTCCAGCTTCGATGGGCAACATGGTTGGTTCCATGTTTCTGCTATCGTGACTAGAACTGCAACAAACATACATGTGCAGGTATCATTTTTGTCGAATGATTTGAGTTCCTCAGGATATATTCCTAATAGGGGAATTGCTGGGTCATATGGAAGGTCAATTTCTAGTTCTTTGAGAAACTGCCACACTGTCTTCCAGAGAGGTTGCACTAGTTTGCATTCCCTTCAGTAGTGTAGAAGCGTTCTCTTTTCTCTGCATCCTTGCCAGCATCTGTTGTTGTTTGTTTTATTTTATTTTATTTTTTGAGTTGGAGTCTCATTCTGTCACCCAGACTGGAGTGCAGTTTTTATGTGTCTGTTGGCTGCCTGTATATCCTCTTTTGAGAAGATATACTGGCAGCCTGCTTTCATGTCTTTTGCCTGCTTTTTAATGGGGCTGTTTGTTTTTTTCCTTTCTGTGTGTTTGAGTTTTTTGTAGATCCTAGATGTTAGACCTTTGTCAGATATAAAGTTGGCAAATTTTTTTCCCCATTCTGTGAGTTGTCTCCCTGCTCTCTTGATGGTTTTTTTTGCTTTACAGAAGCTCGTCAGTTTGATGAGGTCCCACATGTCTATCTTACTTCTTATGGTATGGGCACTTAGAGTCTGATCAGGAATTGGTTGCCAGTTCCAATTTTTATAAGGGTGTCTCCTGCATTTTCGAAGATTCTTATTCTTTGATCCATTTAGAGTTAATTTTTGTGTATGGTGATAGGTAGGGGATCCTGTTTCAGTCTTCTGTATGTGATCAGCCACTTTTCCCAGCACCATTTACTGAATAGATTCTCTATATCAGTGTTTTATAGCTTTCCTTTCACCTTCTTGGGTTAAAATGTGTTCCTAGTTTTTTCTTTTTGTGTGTGTAAGTATTGTGTATGGGATTTCCTTCATTATTTTCTTTCCCCCGCTAGATCATTATTGTATACTGCTGATTTTGTATGCAATTTTAATAAATTTGTTTAACAAATCAAAGAGTTTTTGGTGAAGTTTTTAGGTTTTTCTAGATCATATAATCATCAAACAGGGCTAATTTGACTTCTTTTCCAATTTGGATGCCTTTTATTTCTTTTCTTGTCTGATTACTCTTGTTAGGACTTTCAGTACTGTGTTAAATAGGAGTGGTAAAGGTGGGTATCCTTGTTTTGTTCCATTTCTTAAAGAAAAGGCTTTCAACTTTTCTTCATTCAGTATGATGCTAGCTGTGTAAGATATATATTATAGATTAAAAAGTTATCTGACTGGGTGTCTGAAGAGTAGATCCATATATGTGTTTGGCTTTTATCAACATGATAATAACAATAATGAAAACAAAAAACATGGCTAATATCTATTATGTTCGTATTAAGTGCCAAACATTACATTAAGTGCTCTGTATACATTATCTCGTTTAGTCCTCACAATAATCGTTTAAAATTCTCCCTATTTTCCAGTTGAGTTTTAAAGATGTTAAGTAACTTCCCAAAATTTATAAAGATGGTCAGTGGAATTAACGTCTTCACAACCATGACGGTGATATTTTTCAGCAAACAAGGCAAAAACCTCCAATCAGGCAAATTTTTAAATAATAGTTGTTGAGATCAACTCTGGTCTGAATTTTATTTTTGTGTTATTTTATTATTTTGTATGCTTATTGGTGGATAAATTTCTGCTGATGCTTGAGGTTCTTTGCTTTATCAAAGGAGACTTCTTAATCTCCCACTTCTTTTGTGAAGCATCTGGGAATTCTTGATGTTATTTGGGGCCTGAGTTTAGAGAATTTCTCCTATTATCCCTTGACTATAAAAAATGAAACTATTACCCATTCTCTGACTTTTGTCCCCATTCCCCATCTTTACTACCTGTACCTATAAGGCCATAGTTGTTTATTTTCCTTTGATCAATTGGTGGCTTGGCTAAGAGTGAAAAGAATAATTGTACTGCTTTCAGCTACTAGCCAAGAGAGAAATTTTAAAAACACTCACCAAGTTAGACAGATTTTTGGTGTTTGTTATAGATATGTTCTTAATCTCTTCTCAGTGTTGGAAAAATATACTTCAGCATTTGAATGTCAAATAGTATCCTGGAGTAATCTTTAAGCATTTCTGATTTTCTTCCTTACCAGACCCATGAGAGGGCTGTACTTTCTGGCCACTTTGAGGTTGGGTGGATTTTGGTCAATGAGAGGTGAAAAGTGAACCTGCCATATATAGCTATTGATATGAGACTACTGGAATTATTTTAATCCTCTGTGGAGTGACTTGCAGTTTTCAAGACAGTCTGCTTTGTCAGCCTGACATGATGATGATGAGCAGAACTTCTTTGCTTTATCTGTGGTTGGACATATAGTGTGAATGAAAAATTGACCATTTTGTTTTAAACCGTGAAGACTTTCTTCTACAAAAGGAAGGGTATACCCAGGCTCGGTGGCTCAGCCTGTAATCCCGCGCCTTTGGGAGGCTGAGGTGAGTGGATTGCCTGAGCCCGCGGGTTCGAGACCCACCTGGGCAGCGAGACCTCATCTCTACAATAAATCAAAAAATCGGCTGGGCGTGGTAGTGTGCGCCTGTCATTCTGGCTACTCGGAAGGCTGAGGCGGAAGGATCGCCGGGGCCCAGCAGGTTGAGGCTGTGGTGGCCGGGAGCGGCCACTGCACTCCAGTTTGGGCGACAGAGTGAGACTCCTACTCAAAAAAAAAAGGAAGCGTATTTGTGGGACTAGATATTATGCTTCTATAGAAATGTGGATATTTTAATAACTAAGAATAGCAGAGAAAATTGAAAATGTATAGCTTTAGTTTAAAAAATTTCAAAAAGGCTTACTGTGGTAAAACAGAAATCACATTGGCTTTAAAGTCACACTAGGGTCAAGTCAGCTTTACCACCCCCAAATCAAGGCAAATAATTCTCTGAGCTCAGTTGCCTCTGCTAAAGAGGATCTACCTATCTATATCTAAACTGTTGTAATTTTTAAGCAAGACCATACATGAAGTGCCTGGCACAAGAACAATAGCAACTAACATTTGTTTAGTACTCAGTGCATACTAGCCACTAGTCTAAACATTTTATACATATTGTTATGGACTGAACTGTCCATCCCTCAAAATTAATATGTTGAAGCCCTGACCCCAGTGTGGCTGTATTTGAAGATGAGGGTCTTTGAGAGGTAATTAGGGTTAGTTAGCTAACATCATGAGGGTGGGACCCTCTGTTGAGTTCAGTGGCTTTATAAAAAGAGGAGGAGAATGAAGACACAGTGAGAAGGGAGCCATCTTCAAGGCAGGAAGAGAGCTATTACCAGAAAGCAAACCTTGCTGAAGTCTTTATCTTATATACTAGCCTCCAGAACGGTGAGAAAATAATTTTCTGTTGTTTAAGTCACCTAGCCTATGGTGTTTTGTTATGGCAGCCTGGGGAAAATCATATTAATTAATTTATCCAGTAAAACAACACTTTGAGGAAATTTCTATTATTATTTTTTCTCTACGAATAAAGAAAGTGAGGTATGGAAAGGAAAGTGACTTGTCCAAGGTCACACAATGGTTCCAGTCTTCAGATCTGTTCTCTTAACCATTGTGTAATATAGAGGGCACAAGGGTAAGGTTTCAATCTTAAGCTGTCTGTCTGTCAGTGCAGTAGTCCTTCCTTATCCATGGGGGATCGTTAAAAATCTCCTGGTGGATGCCTGAAACCTGGTGAACTTTATATATACTATGTTTTTTCCTATGCATATATACCATGATAAAGTTTAATTTATAGATTAGGCATAATAAGAGATTAATAACAATAACTAACAATAAAATAGAACAGCTCTCTTTAACATAATACTTACAATGGACAAGCTGTTGGATGAAGTTATTACATCATGAAATCTTTACAGTAATACTGTAATGAAACTTATGTGAGTGTGATCTCTCTCTTTCTCTAATTACCCTCTTGGACAGACCTAATTTTGGACCTCAGGTGACCTCAGTGTAAGGAGTGATTAGTATACTGACAGTGCCAGTCCAGTGTGTTGCCCTCATGTTTCTTGTTGCAGCTCCTTTATAGATATGAGGTGGAGTGAAACTGGTGTAGACATTTGGTTTGCTCCTTTATAAATGCAGGATGAGGACAACAATGTCTGTAATGTTTTGGAGCCCAGAGAATGGGTTTTCATTTGGGAATGTAGGGTGTTTAGGAAATTCAATTTTGTTTCCTAAAAGTAAGATGAACCAGAAGAGTCTGAACATGAGTTCTTTACCTAGATGTGGGTAGCTACAGAGTATCTCCTACTAATGGTGCTTATAACCTTGAAGGCAATGTTGCAAGAGACATACATTTCTCTACTCAGAAGACCCCAAGCCTATCGGGTAATTGTACATTCAGTGATCCTTTCATTTCGTCTCTAAATGCACAGTTGGTCTTTGTGTAGACATGATGCTAATGTCATTCTCTTTCCTCTGCATACAAATGGAGCATGCAGAAGACTCAGGTGCTTTTGTGATGACTTGAAGACAAGATTCCAGTAGGAGATTATATTAACTCATAGGCCTGTAAGCTTGAGTTCTATGTAGGTAAGTATACAATATCTTTCATAAACACTAAATTAAATGCAAACATTTTTATATTGTCATCATGTTGAAGAGATTTATCTTTCAAAGTAAAGAATTATCTCTAACTCATAAATTCAGTCCATGCTTCACTTAGAAGAGTGTTTGTTTTCCTAAATCTAATCCTCAGAAATCAGTCATGAGGTTCCCAAGTATTCCAATCTTGTTAATGACTCTTGCTTTAAATTCAAATCCCCTTTCTCAATATCTCTTTGAAATAGTTGAGAAGCCCTGTCATTTTTCAATTATTCCTAGTATGTTAAGAGGATTTTGAAGTTATCTGCTAATGAGCCCTGGTCCCCTCTTGTCCCTCCCCAACGCAACTCTCCATGGCAGGGAGCAGGGTGGAAACTTACATGGTGCTGGATTTGGGGAAGGAGCATGGAGTAGCAAACTGTAGATGCTGTTAGAATTGAAATAGAGGGAGTTTTGGTCACAAGCTGACTATTCTCACTTCAGTTTCCTAAGGTTAAGTAGATATTTGATGCTCTGCTTTGGAATGAGTCTAAGAAAATGGATAAGACAACCCTATTTAAAACAGTGCTCACGATGTACAGACTGTTGGGTGAAGTTATTGTATCATTAAATCTTTACAGTAATACCATGAGTAGGTATTATAGTTAGTTGCCATTTAAAGGCGAGCAAAGGAAAGCTTAGAGGGGCTAGATAACTTGTTTACTTAAAAGAGATAAGATTGGTTAGGATTTGAACCCAAGTGTGTCTGAGTCCAACAACTTAGTTTTTAACCCCCAGGTGTGATGCCCTATTTTCTCAATAGAGATTATTTCGCGAGTACCAAAGAGAAGAGCAAAAGAAAGCATTTTCTCACTTCTGTGTACAAAAAACAACAAGATCTTCAGTTTTCAATATGTATTTAACAAATATTTATTAAGCCTTCATAATATTAGGATGCTCTATGAGGGGTAGTGTGTTAGGGGCACTGTATTAATGGCACTGTATTATGTACACTTGTTAGGGGCACTGACATTTTAAGACATGGGCTCTTTTACAATAGAAGCTTCTCTTTCACAAGTCAGACTGTAAACAGAAAGTTCCCACATTTAATGGGGACTGAAGTGCTGAGACAGTAGTTCAAAGTTCAGACTCCCCCCTAAATTTTCTGGGGATAGTTCCAAATTCAGTTCAATTCAGTAAGTGTTTATTAGCTGTTGGCTATATGCCAAGCAGATTGTACTGAGGCTACAGAGATGAGTGCGATGATTTCCTGGCCTTTCAGGAGGTCTCAGTCTGATGAAGACTATTTATCAGTTTCAGTTGTAAATACAGAGATTCTATTACACACCTAAGTAGATAAATGTATGAATACCTTTATCCCCAACAGTGTTTGAAAAGCATTATGTAAGTGTAATAATAAAATACCACGAGAGAGAAAGAGTTAAAAAAATGAGGAAAAAGGGGAGAAAAAAAGGTTAGTGTAGTGAAATTTAGCCTCAGAAAATTATTAGTACATAGGATATTTCCTAATGTTTTTTTGCTCAACTTTTCATAGTCAGCTGTTTGACTTGGTTTAAAGCTTCCTAGCTGTCAAAGCAAAAAGGGGAACGTGATGAGTTACAAGATTCACAATGTTCATAGACACACACCTGCTGCTCAGGTGAGGTGTCTGTTTTTCCTGGCATTGAAACTTAAGAAAAATGTTGGCTCTAAATCTTCCTAAAGGAGAAACATATGAAACAGTGACCCATAGCCTCAACATCACAGCACTTCCAGTAATAAACATGATAGGAATTTGTAGGTGGCAGCTTATTAGCACATCAGCTGAGTTAATAATGCCAAAGTGAAATTAAGAAAGTAAACACCCATTAGGGCCATCAAGGGCCAAGGTGGCTATTGCTCTGGTTTAACCTGGGTCTGGAAATTCACTTCTGGTCTGGGAGATGATTTCTGTCCTGGGTTATAAGCTTCTGAAAGAAAAGTAGCTTTACTCAACCTCAGGTGCTTATGAAAATATAATCATTTGCCTCTATGGGTTTGTTTAGTTTTGTTTGTCTTTACATGTGTTGGAGTGAGACAGACTGTGGTTTGTCTCTGTTCTGTTAACTTAAATTGTGCTACCTTGGGCAATTTGCTTATCCTCCTTTGGCTTTAGTTTTTCTTTTCTGTGAGTTGAGAGAGTAAGACTTGCTTCACAGACTTATTGGGAAAGACAGGTGAGATGGTGTATACAAGCACAAGCTCTGTGCTCAGGGCTAAGCACTTGTTTAATGGTAGCTATCAAGACAATGAAACTACTGTGATGTTGGTGAAAATGTCACTGGTCATTAAATTGCAGAGAGCTGTTCCTTTTCCCCTCATACATTTAGTAACATCAAAATTCATACATTTTGCGAGATTTTGTTCCAACGAGAGATTCACTACAATACCTATAATGCTGTATTTAATTTTGAATAATTTTCTATATAATCCAAAAACTTTTTTTTACTAATAGCCAAGAGAAACACTTAAGCATCCCAGGTTTATACACGAAAATGCAGAACAAAATGAAACAAAACAAAAGCACTTTAACCTCACTAGGCTTTCCCAAGACTCTCGTTAGCATCTGATATTAAAGAACATGCAGAGCTTAGAGAAATACACTGAAGACCTGTATGGCAGGGTGTCTAATTTTAATTAAAATTAAGATTTTCAGAAGGAGTGCTTTAGTGAATGCTCTTGGTAAATAGATGTATTAATTTGCATATCTGGACAATGCACATTCAAAGCAGGTGATAAAGACTGGCAACATAAAGGATTAGAAAACAAATTGCTGGCTGACCTTGGACTGGATGGTCAACCCCGAATGTCAAGTCTACATATGCATGTTTTTTTTACAAAATGGCCTATATCTCTTTAAATGCTTAAGGTTGTAAATACAGGCTTTCTGTATTTTTCTTATCTTGGCTCTTGTTTTTCTTTCCTCTCTCACTGTAGGTCTTTTGGGCAACTCCCATCAGGTTAGGTGATATGAGAGCTAGCTGAGACTCTGACCCCACTCCAAGTCATTTCTCAGGGGACAAATTCCTTAGTAGAAACACAGAGTGGGATGGATAAGCATTACAAGGCTTCTGTTGAGTTTCCCTGAAAATAGGAACGATGTGAATTCTAACAGTTATTTGTTGGAAATCGGATTCTTATGAACTAGAGCCTGTAGCTGTGATTGAAATACTTCTGGGATGGTGTGTGGCATTGTACAGGGTCACATTGTCCCAGTCTTATTTCATAGTTTGATTTGGTTGGTGGACTGGAAAGCATCTCTTTAAGTGTGCAAGTTAGATCATGCTAAGTATCTTGAGTACTTGGGAGAGAGACACTGAATTTCAGAGTAACCTTAGAGAATGAGTCAGATATAAATAGTGGAAGGTTAGACATTATTATGCAAATAGCATAGGTAGAGGCAGAGAGAGAGAGAGAGGGAGGAAAGAGAGAGAGAGAGAGGAGCAGTCTCGGATCAGAATATCTACTGTATATAGCAAAGCTTGACTCAGAGTAATCACTAAATAAATATTGGCTTAATTGGATTAATCTAATAAAGATCTACTCAGAAAAGATCAGGACTGCTCTTCCGTTAACCTGGTTCACAAAGGCATCCCAGCTAGTTGTTCTAGTTGCTAAAAACAAAAACTCTACAGCTAGTTGTTCTAGTTGCTAAAAACAAAAACAATCCTCTCCTCCAAAGCCTCCCATAGCACGATAAACAAACAGAAGCTCATGTTCTTTTTTACTCCTTTTATTTCCGCTTATTCTTATCCTGAAGCTGTTGTTGCAGCTATACAAGATCCTGATATAACTTTTAATTTAGATTTGGATCCCGATTTTACTAGACCTATTTCTCATTTATTGTTTACAAAAAAATCCTCTGCACTCTCAGGAAAACACCAGGTCCTCTGAATAATTCTGGACCATACTTTCTTTCCCCTTTTACTGTGAAAGCAGTTGGGGTAGATAGAACCATTAGGATTGTTGATATGCACGATCCTTGGGCATGATGAGGATGGTGAGGAACCATGGTTAACTGTCAGAGGACTGAGTGTGTGTAGGGGGAAGGGTGTCTTGTTCACTGTGACTTCGGCAGATGACCAGAGAAGGCACATCTCTTTGAAGGAGGGACTTGCTTTGGCCTTCTCTGGAGCATGCCAGTTCATACTCATATCAAGTTCTGGAAATTTCTTTGCTGTGTGGCCTCTAGACACTGTCTCAAGCAGTTGTGTCTCTCCTTAGCCTACCTTCTCCCTATATTTTCTTTCAGCATGTTACTAATCTTTGTTTGTTTATTTTTAATTTTAGATTTAAATAAAATTTACCTAGGCTAGAGAACTTACAACCTGGAAAAAAAATATCATTTACCTAGCAGATTTTCTCAGTGTCTTTATAAATGTTTTCATTATTTTTAGTAGTTAGATTAAATTTAAAAGAAAAAGAAATTTGAAACAACCAATTGTTAATAGACTAGGTGAGTAGACTAGGTGAAATTTTTGCTTTTTTTCCTCTCATTTACTTTTACTGTCTATTTGATTGTAAAGTCTACTTTGAACTCTGAAGCCCTGAAAGCCAATTTTTTTTTTTTTTTTGGGAAAAATTAACCCAGGATTAAATGTAGTTAGACATTTGTCCCTTCCTACTTGTGTGACTTTGGCTGCTTCCTTATCCGTAAAATATGTATTAATATGTTTCTTGCTTCCCAGAACTGAAATTCTGATGAAATGTTCTAATTTGTAGAAAGGTTTTAAGATGGTGCATGTAATTATTCAGCAATGACTGAAAAGATAATATTATTTATATTTAATAATATTATAAATAACATTATTAATATTTAAATAATATTATTATGAATAAATGATATTATTAATATTTAATAATATTATAAATGATTTAATAAATCATTTATTTATTATTATTATAATAACAGGTCATTACAATCTAGCCTGTAAGACTTGGAATTGCAGACATAGTGAAATAATCATATTAAAATATTATCAAATTTAAGATTGTTGACTTTGGAGCAGGAGCCTATTTAGTTTTCTTGTACATATGGACATATTTCTTGTCTGTCACAAGAAATTTAAAATCCATATAGACGATCCCACATTTTGATTTAAAGTTTTACCTGGGGAAGAGGTGAAAATTCAGGCTCTCAGAGGGATAGGATAAAGTGATATCTATTCAGACTTCTAAAACAGCATTCTTGTCCTGTGCTTCACAGACACTGGTATTTTATGACTTGTTAAGAAGCACAGCAGAAGAATGCCTACTATGGTCAAACGCATTTAAGAAATAGTTCCTATTGCAGCAACTAGAGGGAGTTTGTCTTGGGCTTCTCAAGTAAAAAAACCTAGGCATCATTCTTGATTCTCTCTTTCCCTTGCCCCACAGTATCTATTCCACCAGCAAGTCTCTCTACTTCCAAGATGTACACTCTGCACACCCACTTATCTATCCTTTCTTACAGCTTACCTGAAGCTACTGAGCGACCTACTCGCCTGCTCCAAATACCCTATCCTCTCTAGAGCATATCCTGAACAACTAAATCCTGTTACTTCCTTCCCTGCTTAAATCTTTCCCTGGCTTCCCATTGGGTTTAGGCTAAATCCACACACCTTACCCCTGCCTGTCTCTGACCTTATCTCGTGTCACTAATCCTTTCACTCCATTCTGGCCCTGCAGGCCTTATTTCTACCCTTGAATATGACAGTCTCACTTAGTGCAGTAGCCTGGTGTCTTCTTGCCTAGAGAACTCTTTCAGAGTTCCATTTTGTTTGCATACCATGTCTCTATCAGAAGTTGCCTTGTTTGTTTGTTACTTGTTCCTAGCCTGTCTGGACTCTGTCTTTTGAAAGCAGAGATGTGGTTTGATCATCGAGTCTAGTACAGCTCATAGTTAGTCACGGGAACTCAAATATTTATTCTATGAATGAGTGAAATACTATTTCAATAACAGCAGATACTATATCTTACACAACCTTAAAAATACTAATGTATGCTAGGAATCTCCAAGTAGATAAAGCTATGAAAAATTCTTTCCCCATCTTATTTGAGCACAAAACTCTTTTTTAAAGGTGAAATATCTGTTCACAAAACATTAGTGCTTTACTGAATATAATTGGAGAAAGGCATTGTGTTCTAAACATTGTTAAAAGATAATACTAAGACCATTTTCACATATTAGAGTTCATGGTGGGAGGGATACTTTAAAATATCTGCTTTTTGACTACTGCAGTGTCTGCAATGCATACTGTTTATCATTCTTGTGAACAAATATGTTTAAGCCTCTTGTTATTATAATAAAACTGCTATTTTGGTGGAAAATTGTATTAAGCTTTTACTGGCCAATCATCTTGGCATGATTTAGTTCTCATCTATCTGTCCACCTAGCAGAGGCCGGTCTCTAAACAATCAAGTCTTTAGCAGGTAAGCTGTGAAGACAGGGAGAGGGTGGACGTGGGCCAGAGCCTGGCTGACCAGGCCTGGAGTGGACCTGTAGGAACTGAAGAATCGCTGGGAGGACAGGACCCCTGAAGGAACAACCCAGCAGAAAGAGTGGGGAGAGGCACAGGGAGGAGGGTTGTAGAGACGAACTTCCACTGCGTAGTTTTGTCTTCAGCTGCTGTTCTTCCATCAGCCCTCTTCCTGTAAGACATGATTTTTCTGTTAGGACTTTGCTTAGCTTTCTGGAAATCTTCCACCCAGATGGCCATTCTAGGAAGGGTAGCCAAGTGGTATGGAGGACCAGCCACCTGGTTTTGGCTTAGAGATATATTGAGTAGTTGTTGAGATTTTTTTTCCCCCTAAACTCTAGTTTGCAAGCAATAGGAATGAAAGAGCTAAAATAAAAACATCTGTGTTTACTAGTTTTTTAAAGATAGGTCCTTTAGCCATAAAGGACATATTCATTTGCTTTTTGTGTAATGATATTTTTAGATGAAACTTGCAGAATGAAAGCTTGTTTTTATCCACTTGGGGACAATTTAAAAATTTCAACTAAGAGAGAATATCTTGGTCACCATGACTATAAAACTATAAAAAATGACTATAAGAAATTTGAGGTGTACAAATATTTCTAGATGTTCAATTAAATGCTTTCCTTGGGCCTTGCAGATGGTAAACATCCCACATTAAACAAAAGTTATTTTTCATTTTCTGCTTTACTTTCAAATTATATTTGATAAGTATAATAAATTTATTTTAGTGAATATCAGATGGAGACTATTTTTCAAAATTCTTGGAATGGACACATTGAATATTTTATTAGATGGTTACTTTAATTTTTTTTTTTTTTTTTGAGTTGGAGTCTCACTCTGTCACCCAGACTAGAGTGCAGTGGCCACTCCCGGCCACTGCAGCCTCAACCTGCTGGGCTCCGGCAACCCTTCCGCCTCAGCCTTCCAAGTAGCTGGAACTACAGGCGTGCGCTACCACGCCCGGCTAATTTTTTGATTTATTGTAGAGATGAGGTCTTGCCAAGTTGCCCAGGTGGGTCTCGAACCCGCAGGCTCAGGCAATCCACTCACCTCTGCCTCCCAAAGCACGGGATTACAGGCTGAGCCACTGAGCCTGGCAGGTACTTTAATTTTTAATTAAAATTTTTAAATAAAAAGTGTTTTATTGGTCAGAAACCAGTTTAACAATATTTTAGTGACCTTTCTTTTTACTAGAATATTTCTTAAATATATTCTGGTTCTTAAATTTTTGGAAATCAGCAGAAACATTTTTTAAATGAAATATTCTAGAATTCTAATATACAAAACAGAAATACCCTGATTCAATGCTCATTAGTTATGTGAGCTTTGGAAAAATTACTTATTTTTCTTGAGTCAGTTTTTTTTTTCCTACAAAGTAGGGATAACTATATTATCATAAGGACTCGGCAAATATTAAATAAAATAATCTATGTGAAGCCCCCCACTCAGTGCTTGATGTGAAACAGATCCTCAGAAAAATGCTAACTTTTTCCTGCATTGTTCCCTCTCTCTCCTTCCTTTTACTCCAATCATACTCAATGAGTTCCTACTATATGCCTAACACTAGTTAGGCACTGAGGGTAACAACAGTGAACAGGGCCCGGTCCCTGACCCCAGTCTGGTTAGAGAGACCCTTTGCATTACAAACTTTCAGTGTGGCTTGGAAAGGTACAATATTACTTTCTAAGGAAATTTCTGGCAGTTCTGTGCACATAGCAGGGCCTCAATAAGTATTTCTTGATTCAAATACACATTGTATGGGACTTTATAAAGAAAGGGAAATTTTCCGTGGAAGCTACCATTCTCCTGTTGCCTATACTTGTCTTTGTGGAATTCATGCTGCACTCAAGGATGTGTCTGATTTTGATAGGTAGAAAATGTGGTGAAGAGAGCACTCTGGGAAGGGGAGGGGAAAGAGCATGAGATAAGATCTACTTTGTTGTGGAGTAAGCAGTAAGCAAGTATTTTTCTATGGAGGATTATGGATTATAATAATGTAATAAAAGAATAAGAAGAAAACGTAGCATTCAGGCAGTGCTTGAAAAGCTGAATAGGACGGGCTCAGTGGCTCAGCCTGTAATCCCAGCACTTTGGGAGGCTGAGGCCTGCGGATTGCCTGAGCCCGCAGGTTCGAGACCGGCCCAAGAAACTTGGCGAGACCGCATATCTACAATAAATAAAAAATTAGCTGGGTGTGGTAGCGTGCGACTCTAGTTCCAGCTACTTGGAAGACAGGCGGGAGGATCGCTGAAGCCCAGCAGGCTGACGCTGGGGTGGACGTGAGTGTGCCACTGCCCTCCAGCCTGGGCGATGGGATGAGACTCCAACTCAAAACCAACCCAAAACAAAACAAAACAAAACAAAAGCTGAATAAAGCCCCAACGAAGATGCTTTCTAAGATTTTCCACTTGTGTATTGAGGACTTTTATAATAATTATGGATTTCATTCTGCTTATCACAACCCTGTGAATTTGGTAGGGCATTTTGGGTAGTTGCATGATTTCAAAGCTATTCCCAAGGAAAAAAACAGGCGTAAAATGGCAAGCCACACGTGTCTGAAAGTCACTAACATTTTAGAACAAAACAGAGGCATTGTTAAGCTTGTGAAGATGTATATATGCTTAGAAGTGATTTTGTGTGTATGATCAAGTTATTGTTCCTCAAACAATATACCACATACCTTCTTCCTACCATCTTCTCTATTTTCTTTTTCTTTTTCTTTTTTGAGTTGGAGTCTCAATCTGTCACCCAGACTGGAGTGCAGTGGCCGCTCCCAGCCAC